>NC_083318.1:44921064-45221064 GCF_963455315.2 Globicephala melas | reverse complement strand
TCACACTAATCACCAGTTTCTGTAATATCGTGTTTGTTAAAAAGAAGCAATAATGCAAATCCTCATAATAAGAACCCTCAATTAAAGGGAATTTGTTTCCCCTGCACTTCAGCACAAAGAGAAAGAATCAAATGACAGTGAAACAAGCTAATGGACATTTTAAAGAAGCAAGAAAAAAAAATAATACTTCCAGTTGCTGACATGGGACCAGGACACAGTGACTTATTTGAGAAAACCAAGAATGACAAAAATCCCAAAACCTGAGTTTGCCATTAAAGATGTGACCAGTTGCCTACTAAATCTCATTCACTAATTCATTAAATCACTCAAGCGAAGTCAGGAGACAGACACTGAGCAGACAGCGGGATGCCAAGATGACAAAGAGACCATCCCAGCTCTCAAGGAGCTCTGGCTCTGGTGGTGAAGAAAAAGTATTGCACTAGCCAGGACACTGACATTACAAAAGGGGCTAATTTCAACCCCAAATGACCTAAACGCACAAACAAAAAGAAATGGTTACGTCGTTGGAAAGTTCAGTTGCTTCAGGCACTTCTGGATTCAGATATTCAAACATCCAATAAAATTTTGTCTCTCTTCATCAAAAGCTCTGCTTTCTTCCATGTTAATTTGTTACAGTCAGTTTCTACACTTTTGGTGGCATAGTCGCCTTCTGCCACTCCAGGCTTATATCCAACTAGTCTTGCAAAACCAGTGGATAGGGAGAGTCTCTTTTCCAATAATTCTACCAAAAGTACTGAACTTGGCTCATCAGGCTTGTGATATGCATCTTCTTCTGAACCATTCACTGTGGTCAAGGAGATGGCATTGCCAGTGGACCACTTATCCCCCACTACTCACCAAGCAGGGAGAGTGGCCAGGTCTTCTTAAACCACATGAACTGAGAACATGAATCAAAAATTCAAGGTGCTGTTACCAAACAAAAGAGAAACAGATGCTGTCCAGATAAAAACTGTATACATCCTCTACAGCTATACACACACCAAAGTGCAAAAGGTGTTACATGTTAGGGAAGCATGTGCAGAAGAACATGGGAAGACATGAAGGAAGAGAGCAGCTAATTCTGTCTATGGAAGGGAAAATCAGGAAAGGCTCCTTTACGCTTGACTGAGTCTTAAAAGATAAGTAGGTGCTTGCTGCACCTTGCAAAGAAAAAGGAGGTTGCTTCCTGAGCGAAGGCACTGAGCCATGAAACAGCCTGGTCTGCTCGGGGGAATGTAGGACATTCCTCCATGTTGCCTCCCCCCATCTCTGCTGTCCCTGGATCTCCAAAGATAGAGGTCTCCACTTGCTCCAGGTGGAGCTGACACTCAGCGTAATGTGATGTGTATCAGAGATCTCCTCTCCGTCAGCTGGAGAGGCCACATGTGGTCAAGGTCCAGAACCACAGGGAGGACGGCTGAACTCCAGGGCTGCCCCTTGTGACACCTTCACTGACAAGTCCACAAGATGAACTTTCTGTCTGCTCTCTTATTCCATGTCCAATCACAAATATTTACTGAGCCAATGCTATGGGCCAGACCATGTTCTAGGCCCTGAGCATATAAGGTTTCTGCTCTCATGGAGGTTAATTTCTAGCTGGACAGGGGCAGACAAACGTATAAACAAATCAATGCATGGAGTCATATCAGAAAGTGCTAAGTGTTATAAGATAAAGCAGTTGTGTAATGGGATTCAGACTGGGGAGGGAGCAATTAAGTGAAGGAAAGGGCTGCTTTTGTTAGTGTGGTCAGAAAAGGGCTGAGGATCCAACTTTTGAAATGATACTTAAATGGCATGAAGCCATGCACAAGCCTTTGAAAGAGCATCATCTCAGGAAGAAGGTGCACAAATTTCAAAGGCCCTGGGGTGAAAGCAAGCTTTGGCCTGTCTTGAGGGCTAGAAAGAGAATCTCTCTATCATAATCCTGCAAATTCAGAGCTTTAGGCTGAACCCAATCCACAATAAGGCCCCAAGCTTTTCCCATCCCTTCCGCAAAAGCAAGATTCCTTCCGCAATAGCAATCTCTACCATATTAAGCAAGGACCATATTAAATCAAGGACTGTGATTTAAAAAAAACTGTACTCACATTATCTCACTGAATCCTCAAAAAGTTAAATACTAAAAGTTAAATACTGTCATAGTCATTTTGTATCTAAGGAAACTGAATCTCAGTGCAGTTGAGAAACATGGTCAAAGCCATACAGCTGGAGAGGGACTAGCCCAAGATTTAAATGGAGACTTCAACATCCATGTTTTTCTCCCTGTTTCATCACTAGTGGAATAAACTGTCTATATGCTGGATTAAATGATGGAAAACATACTGCTAATTCCTCCCAAAGATTAAATATGGAGATTATTTACTCCTGAATCTTGACTCCTACTTGATATCAGGAGAAAAGTGTTAGAATAAAGCTTCAAACTATAGAAAAGTCTCTGTATTCAAAATCTAATCACAGTAAAATTGCATGCAAATGGATTCCTGAGACACCAATGGAGAATGCAACCAGGTTTATCACAAAACTATTCTTCAATCCTAACTGTTTTGTTTCATTTTCTTCCTGAGAAAATTGAGAGCAAAATTTACTTGCTACTGTTTTAATACTAGGGAAATAGGTTAAAAACAAAAAATACACTAAGGTGATGTAGTATTTTTAATATATTTTAAAGAACACATATCTCTAAAGAAGATCCGTGGCAGGAGAGGGGAAAGAGAAAGTTCTATAGTCAACTAAGTTTGGGAAATTCTGTACCTACTATTAAAGATTCACAATGAACGTTAGCGTATTAACAACTATAAGAAGTCTTGCAATAAAGAAACCTCTTTCACTTTGCTTAATCCAATATTGCCCAGACTTAACTCCAGAACTCCTCTTTCAATGCCATGTAGACATTTTCCCTGAATATGTCTTAGGATCCACTTGGGAAATGTTGGTCTATAGTAATTTAGACAAATAATCTTTCTTCTACCTCACTCTGGAGGATTATAGTAGTGGTAGCCCTGATCCATTCACACCTCATTGTATCCCTGCCCTTAGTAATTCCCTCCTGCGTACACACACACACACACACACACACACTGATTCTGGAGTTGGCTGTGGACTCGCTTTAGCCAATAAGACAAAACCAAACACATGATTCAAGCAGAGACTTGAAAAGTGCATTTGTCTCTGGGCTTGCCCTCTCCTGAGGCCTCTAGGTCCCTTGTAACCACCACACGTAAAGCAGCCCAAAGTAGACTCCTGGACGCTGTGAGAGAGCATGGAGCAAAGACCAGCCATCCCATCTGAGGTCTCTCCTAGACCAACCAGCCCCAAGCCAACCTGGTAACTGACCAATGACATGTGAGTGAGTTCCATTTGAGACCAGCAAAAGAAGCACCCAGCTCAGCCCAGCCCAAACTGCCACCCACAGAACTGTGCAGGAAAGAAAGCATTGCCATTTTAAATCATTAAATGTTAGGGTGGTTTATCACAGAGTAAAAACTCATACATCCACTAACTGAAAGGTTTTGGCACTGTACTCAAAATAAGCCTTAGGAAAATGAAGACAATGCTCTTTTAGGCCACAGTATTATCACCTGTAATGTTTTAAAAATGAAATCCAAAGGTTCTTACCACAGATCCCTTCCTCACAGAGGTAAGTGTATCTGAATCTTAGATTTATAATTAGTGACAGCTTCTGGAATTATCTTGTAAGCTCACAAAGTTGTTTACCTTGATCATACACCATCATACCTTCATGCACTAATATACCTCCCTTTGTCAAAACAAACATGGGCTCCAAATATCTAAACCAAATAAGTGCATTACAATTTTTAAGAGGGGTCTAACCCTCACAGATGATTTTAATCCAGGGAACCTTAAAATTAATAAACTGTGAAAGGTGTATCTTCAGTTCTTGTTGGATGAAAATGAACATTAATACCCTGCTGATGAGTCATTAACACATCTCAACAGTAAGAAATAAAACAACACTGTTACTTTCACTAGGAGAGGCCCAGTTAATTAATAGCGAAGGTGAGAATGCCGGGAACTTGGGTTTATGAGAAATCGCAAACCTGGTAAGTTTATTAAATAATATTTCCATCAGCTGTAGGAAAACTTTTTAAAAATAGTAATAAAAATAGCAAAGTGGGAGTTTACAGGGAAGAGAGAGGAAATATCACCTCAGAAAGTCATTCCAGACATGTCTTCCTTCCCAGTACACACTGTGAAAACATAATTTCCAATTCATTAGGGAGGCACAGGTATGAGTGGAGAGAAATGCTAATTATGCATTAGTTCAGTTAGCTAAATTCAGATAGGGTAATAATACATGGACTGATGGAATAAGACATAAAATTTTAAATTCCAGACAGACTACTGCAAATGGCTTTTAAAGAAGCAAGCCAGTTCCCGTTCTCTACAAACCACAAACTGGAATCTGGGAATTACATACCTCAGCAGAATAGCAAAATTCACCCTAGAGAAGTTGATAACCAGTGAGTGAAATCTGCAGAAAGAGGTAAAGACAGCTTCTAAGGCAATGTCTAGGAATGTCCTTATTATAATATACAACTAAAGCTGGGGCAGAAGAGCGTAGATTAAAATGGAAACTGGGAATTCAACTTGAGGAGACCAAAAAGTTGACTATCAGATATTCATAGGCATTAAAACAATCATAGTCCTTTGTTATAAACAGCACAGTTTATCCATTCTACTGTTGATAGGCATGTGGGTGGTTTCCATTCTGTGATATTACAAGCAGTGCTGCTATGAACTATCTTGTGCCTCCTGGTGCACGGTTGCAAGAGTTATTTTAAGGCTATGGTTCTCATTAAAATCACCTGCTGAAGTTTCACTAGCTACTGATGCCCTGGTCCCGTCACAGACCAACTAAATGACTGATTCAAAATATAGGGGCAGAGGTGGGGGAGATAGGGAAAATGAGGGATGGGAGGGGGATGGGAAGGTGGGATGTCAAGCATTTTTTTCTCAACATTCAATCTGTAATTATTCAAATTTCACCAATTGTCCCAAAATGTATTTTATTCTTGTTTTCCTTTATTTTCCACTTGAGGACCCTGTTTCAGTCCATACCTTGCATTTAATTGTTAATCTGTGATCTCTTTTAAGCTAAAATACTCTCTCTGCCTTTCCTTTTCTTATGACATTGACTTTTTAAAGAGTCCAAACCAGTTGTCTTATAGAATGTCCCACATTCTGGACTGTTTCCTTACAATGTCATATATCTTGATCCTCTATCCTCTGTATTTCATGTAAACTGAAGTTAGTTATAGAGACTTCATTAGATTCAGCTTAAACGTTTTTAGCAAGAACACTTCCTAGGCAATTCCGTGAACTGTTGCATCACATCAGGAGACCCATGATGTCAGGGTGCCCCCACTATTAGTGGTACTGTTTGGTCACTTGGTTAGGAGGTAATTGCTCTATCTCTGCAAATAACTTTTCTTAATTGAAATTAAGATGAATGGCCTCAGAGATTCTAGGTACCTTTGAACAGTAAGGGCTCTCAAACTTGTCTCCCATTTCAGTGGACAAAGTTATGACTTTTGGGGTCATTCAGAAAAAGTGAAGAAACATGATGATACGTTCCTTCCTCATTCAAGAGCCTAGACATGGAAATCAATTATAGCATTTTTTTTGGACCCACTATACTTTACCTCATTTAATCCTCAAAGTTACTTCATGAAATTATAATTAGTCTTATGATTTAAAAAAAAAAAGGTAACTGAGGGTCAGAGAGATTAAGTCACAGGCTCACAAAGTAAGCGCAAAACTAGGACTCAAACTCAGGTTTACGTGATCCCAAAGCTCCTAACCATACACTGTGCTCGTTTCCCTCATAGCCAGTACCTTTTTCCCCGTAGGCCTGAAACCCTAAATGAGATAGACCAATCCATCTGTCATTCCCTCTTAGCTGGAATCAAAGTCTCCTACCACTGTCATAACCCTTCTGACACGGTTCTCATCCAGGATTAAACCACCTTGACTCCACTTCATCGAACTGAGTTTTCTGTGGAAGAGTAAGTAACATTTCCTAGAGGAGTCACCTGAAACCCACAAAGGTTAAGTGCACAACCGAAAGTCACACAATAAATCAAAGAGGATCGTGCTTCAAAAGCAGTGTGGGGCTTTTACTGAACAGTGCAGCTCTCGATAAAACTCAGCTGTTAAGGATGCTGTGGAACTGGAACGCACAAAGACAACAAAAAGATCAACCAGGGAGCATAACCCTGAATGGAGTAATGCTTTGAGAAGCAGGTTCAGAATTTAAAAAATAATTATTTTATACCAGGTGCTTCACGAGATCACCTGTAATCATTTTCACAACAACCCTAGAAGTTAAGCATTAAATGAATCCCCATTTTATAGGTGGAAAAACCAAGGACCAGAGAGCTAAGAAATCTAGCTGGGCTGGAATGTAAACCCATACTGTCTGATTCCAGATCTAAACACTGAATCATTATTCAGTATCTTCCTACCTATGCAAGTGTCAACAGCAAAACTAATACAGAAACTCTAAGCTAACCAAAGCTTCCTCTACAACGTTGAAGGTTAGTATTATAACAGTGAAAATAGAAGTTCTACAGTCAACCTGCCTGGGTTCAAATCTCAGCCATTTTCAGTGGAATGAACTTGGGCAACATTTTTAACCTTACTGTAAAGATGATAATAGCTCCTACCTCGGGAGATTGTTGGATTAATGTATACAAAGTTCTTGGAAGAGTATCTTTTAGTAAGTACTTTGAAGGTGTTAGTCATTATTTTTAAATTGTTTGCTCCCATTTCCTATACTTTCACTTCACTAGATACTCTCCTTATTCTTTTTTTCTTTTGAATTTTATTTATTTTTTATACAGCAGGTTCTTATTAGTTATCTATTTTATACATATTAGTGTATATATGTCAATCCCAATCTCCCAGTTCATCCCACCACCCTCCACCCACCACTTTCCCCCCTTGGTGTCCATGTTTGTTCTCTACATCTGTGTCTCTATTTCTGCCCTGCAAACCATTTTTCTAGGTTCCACATATATGCGTTAATATACGATAATTGTTTTCCTCTTTCTGACTTACTTCACTCTGTATGACAGTCTCTATATCCATCCATGTTTCCACAAATGACCCAGTTTTGTTCCTTTTTATGGCTGAGTAATATTCCATTCTATATATGTACCACATCTTCTTTATCTATTCATCTGTCGATGGGCATTTAGGTTGCCTCCATGACCTGGCTATTGTAAATAGTGCTGCAATGAACACTGGAGTGCATGTGTCTTTCTGAATTATGGCTTTCTCTGGGTATATGCCCAGTAGTGGGATTGCTGGATCATATGGTAATTCTATTTTTAGTTTTTTTTTTTTTTTTAACATCTTTATTGGGGTATAATTGCTTTACAATGGTGTGTTAGTTTCTGCTTTATAACAAAGTGAATCAGTTATACATATACATATGTTCCCATCTCTTCCCTCTTGCGTCTCCCTCCCTCCCACCCTCCCTATCCCACCCCTCCAGGCGGTCACAAAGCACCGAGCCAAATCCCTGTGCCATGCAGCTGCTTCCCACTAGCTATCTACTTTACGTTTGTTAGTGTGTATATGTCCATGACTCTCTCTCGCCCTGTCACAGCTCACCCTTCCCCATCCCCATATCCTCAAGTCCGTTCTCCAGTAGGTCTGCGTCTTTATTCCTGTCTTACCCCTAGGTTCTTCATGACATTTTTTTTTCTTAAATTCCATATATATGTGTTAGCATATGGTATTTGTCTTTTTCTTTCTGACTTACGTCACTCTGTATGACAGACTCTAGGTCTATCCACCTCATTACAAATAGCTCAATTTCGTTTCTTTTTATGGCTGAGTAATATTCCATTGTATATATGTGCCACATCTTCTTTATCCATTCATCTGATGATGGGCACTTAGGTTGTTTCCATCTCTGGGCTATTGTAAATAGAGCTGCAATGAACATTTTGGTACATGACTCTTTTTGAATTTTGGTTTTCTCAGGGTATATGCCCAGTAGTGGGATTGCTGGGTCATATGGTAGTTCTATTTGTAGTTTTTTAAGGAACCTCCATACTGTTCCATAGTGGCTGTATCAATTTACATTCCCACCAATAGTGCAAGAGGGTTCCCTTTTCTCCACACCCTCTCCATTTGTTGTTTGTAGATTTTCTGATGATGCCCATTCTAACCAGTGTGAGGTGATACCTCATTGTAGTTTTGATTTGCATTTCTCTAATAATTAGTGATGTTGAACAGCTTTTCATGTGCCTCTTGGCCATCTGTATGTCTTCTTTGGAGAAATGTCTATTTAGGTCTTCCGCCCATTTTTGGATTGGGTTGTGTTTTTTTTGTTATTGAGCTGCATGAGCTGATTATATATTTTGGAGATTAATCCTTTGTCTGTTGATTCGTTTGCAAACATTTTCTCCCATTCTGAGGGTTGTCTTTTCATCTTGTTTGTAGTTTCCTTTGCTGTGCAAAAGCTTTTAAGTTTCATTAGGTCCCATTTGTTTATTTTTATTTTTATTTCCATTACTCTAGGAGGTGGATCAAACAAAATCTTGCTGTGATTTATGTCAAAGAGTGTTCTTCCTATGTTTTCATCTAAGAGTTTTATAGTGTCTGGTCTTACATTTAGGTCTCTAATCCATTTTGAATTTATTTTTGTGTATGGTGTTAGGGAGTGTTCTATTCATTCTTTTACATGTAGCTGTCCAGTTTTCCCAGCACCACTTATTGAAGAGGCTGTCTTTTCTCCACTGTATATCCTTGCCTCCTTTGTCATAGATTAGTTGACCATAGGTGTGTGGGTTTATCTCTGGGCTTTCTATCCTGTTCCATTGATCTATATTTCTGTTTTTGTGCCAGTACCATATTGTCTTGATTACTGTAGGCTTGTAGCATAGTCTGAAGTCAGGGTGTCTTGATTCCTCCAGCTCTGTTTTTTTCCCTCAATACTGCTTTGGTTATTCGGGGTCTTTTGTGTCTCCATACAAATTTTAAGATTTTTTGTTCTAGTTCTGTGAAAAATGCCACTGGTGATTTCACAGGGATTGCATTGAATCTGTAGATTGCTTTGGGTAGCATAGTCACAGTCATTTTCACAATATTGATTCTTCCAATCCAAGAACATGATATATCTCTCCATCTATTTGTGTCATCTTTGATTTCTTTCATCAGTGTCTTATAGTTTTCTGAGTACAGGTCTTTTACCTCCTTAGGTAGGTTTATTCCTAGGTATTTTACTCTTTTTGTTGCAATGGTGAATGGATTGTTTCCTTAATTTATCTTTCTGATCTTTCATTGTTAGTACATAGGAATGCAAGAGATTTCTGTGCATTAATTTTGTATCCTGCAACTTTACCAAATTCATTGATTACCTCCAGTAGTTTCTGATGGCATCTTTAGGATTCTCTATGTATAGTATCATGTCATCTGCAAACAGTGACAGTTTTACTTCTTCTTTTCCAATTTGGATTCCTTTTGTTTCTTATTCTTCTCTGATTGCTGTGGCTAGGACTTCCAAAACTATGTTGAATAATAGTGGTGAGTGTGGACATCCTTGTCTTGTTCCTGATCTTAGAGGAAATGATTTCAGTTTTTCACCATTGAGAATGATGTTTGCTGTGGGTTTGTCATATATGGCCTTTATTATGTTGATGTAGGTTCCCTCTATGCCCACTTTCTGGAGTGTTTTTATCATAAATGGGTGTTGAATTTTGTCAAAAGCTTTTTCTGCATCTATTGAGATCATCATATGGTTTTTATCCTTCAGTTTGTTAATATCGTGTACCACATTGATTGATTTGCGTATACTGAAGAATCCCCACATCTCTGGGATAAATCCCACTCGATCATGGTGTATGATCCTTTCAATGTGTTGTTCGATTCTGTTTGCTTGTATTTTGTTGAGGATTTTTGCATCTGTATTCATCAGTTATATTGGTCTGTAATTTTCTTTTTTTGTAGATACTCTCCTTATTCTTTATCACCTCAAACAGTGATCATATTCTCTAAAATCATAACCCTATTCCCAACTTTATAAATAGTCTGATTGAGTCTTACTTGATTATTAAATATTTTCACCCACTTCTCATTTGGTGCTCACAACAATGGTTGAGGAACTCAGAGATTATTATCTGCCCTTGTTCATGAAGAAATCTTAATTCAGAAAAACTAAATGACCAGTCTAAGGCAGCTTACCTAGTAAATAAAAGAGTTAGACCAAGGACTCAAGTATACCACCTCTTAAGTTCAATATTCTTTTCCTTTTTCTGTTTTTTAATTAATTAATTAATTAATGTATTTATTTATTTTATTTTGGCTGCATTGGGTCTTCATTGCTGCGCACGGGCTTTTCTCTAGTTGCAGCAACTCGGGGCTACTCTTCATTGCGGTGCACAGACTTCTCATTGCAGTGGTTTCTCTTGTTGCAGAGCATGGGCTCTAGGTGAGTGGGCTTCAGTAGTGGTGGCTCACAGGCTCTAGAGCACAGGCTCAGTAGTTGTGGCACACCAACTCTAGAGCACAGGCTCAGTAGTTGTGGCGCATGGGTTTAGCTGCTCTGCGGCATATGGGATCTTCCCAGATAGGGTTCAAACCCATGTCCCCTGCATTGGCAGGCAGATTCTCAACCACTGCACCACCGGGGAAGCCCCAGTATTCTTTTTCTAATAGCTTGTCACTTCACGTTTGTCAGAGTCTGATTCCCTAAAATTAAGTTCACATTATGGCATTTAGCATAAAACTCTTCAATGGGTCTCTATTACTAAGTGGAATAAAATTCCTTACCCTACAAATATGGCTAAAGTCCAGATTCTAGTTTTATCTCCTGTGGACTCCTTTACTCCAAATCTGACACCTCTTTTACCCCCATACAATCTCTAGAGAATTTTAAATTTCAGTTATTGTGTTGTTCATCATTGTTTGTTTGCTCTTTAGTTCTTCTAGGTCTTTGTTAAATGTTTCTTGTATTTTCTCCAATCTATTTCTGAGATTTTGGATCACCTTTACTATCATTACTCTGAATTCTTTTTCAGGTAGACTGCCTATTTCCTCTTCATTTGTTAGGTCTGGTGGGTTTTTATCTTGCTCCTTCATCTGCTGTGTGTTTCTCTGTCTTCTCATTTTGTTTAACTTACTGTGTTTGGGGTGTCCTTTTCGCAGGCTGCAGGTTTGTAGTTTCCATTGTTTTTGGTGTCTGCCCCCAGTGTGTTAGGTTGGTTCAGTGGCTTGTGTAGGCTTCCTGGTAGAGGGGACTGGTGCCTGTGTTCTGGTGGGTGGGGCTGGATCTTGTCTTTCTGGTGGGCAGGGCCACGTCCAGTGGTGTGCTTTGAACTTAGTATGACTTTAGGCAGCCTCTCTGCTAATGGGTGGTGTTGTGTTCCTGTCTTGCTAGTTGTTTGGCATGGGGCATCCAGCACTGGAGCTTGCTGACCGTTGGGTGGAGCTGGGTCATAGCGTTGAGACGGAGATCTCTGGGAGATCTCTCGCCAACTGATATTACATGGGGCCAGGAGGTCTCTGGTGGTCCAATGTCCTGAACTCGGCTCTCCCACCTCAGAGGCTCAGGCCTGACACCAGGCCGGAGCACCAAGACCCTGTCAGGCACACAGCTGCAACAGAATTGAGTGAGGTTGCTGGAGTAATTATCCCTCCCAATGGGGCTGAGTCCAGAAGAAACGGGGCAGTGTTTTTAACCAGTTCTCCAAAATGACTCTGATGCCAGATTCAAGGACTCCTATCCTTGAGGATGATGCTTCCCTCCTGACGAAGGACCCTTTTTTCTTTTCCTTGGTGCTTAGTCTGGTTTCACTTGCTTAGAGGCGGCCGCAGGCAGAGACCTCACACCTGGCCCTTCAGACCAGAGTTCTTGGTGCAAAATGGCTGCACCAACACCTCAGCTCCGGAGCATGTGCAGAAGCGCCACGCACAACACTGCAATTTAAGATGGCGGCAGCGAGCCATGTGTCCCCCACCCCCCATACAATCTCTTTCCATCTGGAATACCTTCTCTCTTCTCCCCTATCACCACCTGTTAAAAACCACATCCATCTATCAAACCTATCTCAACGGCCAACAGTTTCATAAAACTTTTCCCCAGTTCTCACAATTCAAGTGAACCATATTTCACCATTTTATCTATATAACCTACTACATTGTAAGATGTTTGAGGGCAGGTCTCACAACTTCTAATAGCATGCCTGGCATATATCATGTGCTCAACAAATACTTGTTGAATAAATTGAATGCATGGTCTATCAAATTTGAGACCAAAGAGCTATAAGGAAGTAGCAATGCTCTGACTTCTATATGCTTAGGAGATTTGGAACTGCCTCAACTATCACCTCAGATATGTCCCCAGTGTCTTTTGCATTTGCCTTTTACTTTACGTCTCCACTGCTACTCTAGTTGAGCATCTGATCCTTTTCCTCCCAGACAGTTTTAATGTTCTAATTGGCTTGTCTAACTGCTATCCCCCAACTCCCAACTATATTTTCCAAGGCTGTCAGATTAATCTTGCAATAGTGTAGCTCCAATCATTCAAGCAAGAACAACTTCATTAGCATCATGAAACATTAGTTAAGGTCCCCTCCAGTACAGTCAATACAGCAGGAGCATTTGCAAGTGAAAAAAGCTGCCAATATCCTCCAGGTAGGTGGGACCCACTGTTGCACTGGCCACTATGGGATGTGTAAAGTATCCCTGAATGGTAGGTGAGAGTAAGAACTCATAAGCAAGGCAGACAGAAGGAAAGCTATAAAGACAGACCAAAGCACCACTTCAAACAACCAGGCTCGCTGTGTTATTTTAAGAAAAAGCAATGTTCTGCTAACCCAAGAGGTATCCAGCAGCCTGGCCTTTCTTCAAAGTGGTCACCGATCATCTTGACAGCAGCAGTCATCAGCAACTCTTGAACATCATGGCACCAACCCTTTGGTGTATCATAACTGAGCCTCCTCATTCCTCAGTCTACTCTCCAAAAGAAGCCAAGTGATCACATCAAAGTTTCAGAGCTCAGGCATGTGAAGAATGTGATGCAGTGGAATGAGCCTGAGCTTTAGAGACAAGCTTGGGTTTGAATCCTGGTTCTAACGTTCTGTAACTACATAATCTTGAGCAAGTTACTTAGCCTCAACTTTGACATCTTTAAAATAGGGATACTAATATCCCACAGCTGGACTGTTTTAAGGATGGTGTGAAATAATACATATAAAGTTGCTGACACCTATGTTTATTAAATAATACAAGTGGGCTAAAGGACAAAAAGAACAGGCAAGACTTCCTACCTGGGTCAGCCATAAATTTGAGGAACTCTAAGCTTTGAGAAAAGGAATCAGGCCAATTCTGTGGGCCCTCTAATTGTTTCAAGATACTGCTTGGATCCTGCAGGCATGCATTCATTCAATAATCATCAGTTGATACTCACTCTGGACTAGGCATAAATAACAATTGGTTTTATAAAAAATAAGATTTCTTTCCTCCCTAGCAATGCTCACAAGTTAAATGGGAAAGACAAAAACGAAAGAAAATAATTATGGTGTAATAAGTGCTATAAGCTATGGGCACACAGTGGAATGAGATATAAATTGCCTAGGAAGATAAGAGAAGACTTACCAAAAGAGGTGACATTTGAGTTAATATTGATGAATGCGTGGCTAATATCAGCTTTCTCTTAAGGAGAGAAGTATTTCTGATGAGGAAAGTGTTCTATAAAGCTTGCCCAAACAAGAATAGACCTTGAGAGGAAGAGTTGGAAAAATATATTGAGAATGCTAATCTTCTCTGCCTTAGAAACAAACAGAAATGTAGGTGGTAATAAAAAGCATAGAAGAGAGAGCAGAACAACATAAATAGCAAGTGGACCTTGTGAAGTGAACCAATGAGAAATCCATATGCTAGTTGTGCCAAAGGACTCGAAGTCAGAAATGAATAATAGTCCATTTTGATTTGTTTGCATCGCTATAGACTAAAGTCTCTTTATGTCTCCAAACTGCCGTCCATTTAAAATATAAAATATGTCATCTAGTTGTGGTTTTAACTTGCATTTCTCTGATTACTAGTGAGTTTTACACAGATTTAAGAGCAGTTCTTGTTTCCTGTTCTATGAAATTACACGTTCAGCCTCTTGCTCTTATTTTTTTTAGTACAAAGTGAGTATTTACTTAGGTGGAGAAAAGAAATCACAACAACTTATAAATTCAAAAAAAAAGAAATCACAACAAATTAAAAACCTCACAAAGCCACAAAACTAACATACTTTGACTGATTAACTGGCTACATCTCTATAACACTTTCCCTACAATTGACTACCCGTTTGTTCAGTCTATCCTTTAATGTGGTTCTTGCTCTTTTTTCTATTATCTTTACTCATTCTTTCCCACCTGGGGCCCTGACCTTGGTGTAGCAGACGTGCCTTGGTAGGAGGTTTAACCACTTTGGAGCTCAAATACTCTTTGATGGAGCCCCTGGTCCTCAGCTCTCTCTCCCTCCCATTACAAGAGATACAGTCCTATTTAAAGACTCCCAAAGGGGCCCTCAGTCTTTCACATTTGGCTTTTAATTGCCTGCTACTCATTTTCAGTCTTTCATCATCTTGTCCTAGAACAGAGCATAGAAACAGCTATCTAATCCCACTGTCCTTTTACTTACTATTTCCATCATGGTTTACAAATGCCTAATGCTTCACATTAGTTAAGGCACTGCTTCTAGAAAATATCCCAAATCACCACCAATGGAAGTTTTCATGACTGGACCATCACCTTTTGCCAGGCGCTGTCTGTGTTCTTCCTGCCACCAAGTGATGAGATCCTCGCTACCAACTGGGCAGTGAATGATACAACTCCAAAACTCCATCTTATTGCCAGTTTCTTGGCCTCCTCCTGGGACCAAATGCTGACGTTTGTGTCCTTCAGCAAGGGGTTTCTGAGACAGAGTTTAGCATTCAGGATGTTTATTAGGACTTGTTCTTGGGATTAACACCTGTAGAAGAGAGGAAGAGGAAACCGAGGGGGAAGATGGTTTGCAATGCAAGCCAGAGAACTTCAGCAGACTCTATGGGGGGCTCTGAGGCTGAACTCACCCATTAAAATTGTCCCACTGGACCAAAATAACTGGCCTTTATACTCCTGCCTCAGTCAGTCTTTGCATGTGAGCTGCCCCATGATAAGGGTGTGGCCTTGGACTAGGTGGTTCCCTGTAGTTTAGGTTCCCTGTAGGTGAAAGCACTTCCAGCAGCTGGGGCAAAAAGGACATCCTAAGAGAACGATCTGGGTGGCACAGGTGTGTGTCCACCAGAGCTGGTTCTTTGAAATATCTGATAATACTGACTTTCATCTGATAAGCTTGATTGAAAAGTAAAGATAAAGAAGACAAAAAACTTAAAGGTATTAAGAATGAAAACGGGACAAAACTAAAGACAAAACATTTCAATTCTAGAATATTATGAACAAATTTATGCCAATATATTTGGAAACTATCACATATCAAAAATGATTCAAGAAGAAACAGGGGCTTCCCTGGTGGCGCAGTGGCTGAGAGTCCGCCTGCCAATGCAGGGGACACGGGTTCGTGCCCCGGTCCGGGAGGATCCCGCATGCCGCGGAGCGGCTGGGCCCGTGAGCTGGTCCCGTGAGCCATGGCCACTGAGCCTGCGCGTCCAGAGCCTGTGCTCCGCAACGGGAGAGGCCACAACAGTGAGAGGCCCGCATGCCGCAAAAAAAAAAAAAAGAAGAAGAAACAGAAGTACTAAGTAAACCTCTACTCGTAAGAAAGTGAATTCATAGTTTAAATGAATTAAATTTAATCCCCAAAATCATTATGCCCAGACAAAGTGAGTTTTACCAAATAGTGAAGTAATTCTAAAGTTAAAAAAATTCAAGGATAAGAAAAGAGAGAACATTCTCCAACACATTTTTAAATTTTAAAATAATGTTTCATAGTTCAGGTGAAACAATGCAGCAACTGTCACCAAACCATCAAGTCTGCAGGTGATCTTGAGGCTGAACTTCTTCACATAAAGCAAGAGGAGAAGCAATCCTGCTCAACTCCTGCTGTGTAAGAGAAGTGTCAAATAAAGGCTTATTTTCTGAAGAAAAAAAAAGTTTCATATGATCCCAAATAAGAAAATGTTAATTATATGTATATAAAACTATAGAATATGTTATTTATTACATATAATAATAAAGGCCTGTATTGATATATATTAATATGTAATATACGTTTAGATATAAACTATACTATATATAATTGTATATTTTATACACACATACATGTACACACATATACTACATGAAACACAAAAACCAAACATCCATAAATTAACAATGATTGTCTACGAGTGGCAAAATGGTGGGTAACTGTCTACAATAGGAAAGCAAAATTCCTGGAGCATATTATTTCTTCCCTCTGACAATGCATTAAAACAGGAATTAGAACACCTGTGTCCTAGCTCTAGTTCTAGTACTAACTAGCTGTGTTCTTTTAGACAAGTCACTTATTCTCCCTGGTTTTCAGTTTCCACATCTATAAAAGGAAGAAATTAGATTATAGGGTCCCAATGTTCTTTCCAGCTCTGAAATCCTATTATTATCTAAATGCCTCCACTGGGTGCACCCACTACCCTTATAGAAGGTCTAAACACAAATCTTCCATTTGAACAGAGATGCTGTATCTCCTATAAACCAGAGTTGACGTGTATATACACTTAATCACTCAACGTCATCATCTAACTCCAGGAAAAAGTTTCCCTGAATATGAAATATAAAATCAAAATATGCACAAGTTAACAATGGTTATCTATGAGTGGTAAAAGTTTTTAACTCCCTACAAAAAATGCAAGGTGCTGGCATAAATATAGTGTGAAAAAATAAAAACATATAATACCTGTTCTCAAAAATTATTGCAGCTTAGTAAATATTGACATGTATACAAATGTCCATAATGAAAATTACAAAGTAGAAAACAAACAAAAAAACCCCACAGTATTCCTTTGACATTTGAAGACTTGGAGCTCAGTTTTAACTATTCAAAAGCAAGTTTGAAAGCCTGTATGTTGTGGTTTGCCAAGATATTTTCTTTGGGGAATTATCCAGAACACAGATATTGAACCTCTTTCACAAAATTACCTAAGCCAAACTGACATTCTGGAAGCTTGTTTTAACAGATGTCAGTTGCCAGTATAATATAGCACATGTTATATCTTCTATAAATTTAATGCTCAAATTAAATAAAATATATTCCTTTTTATGTATTTTGATTACTCCCTATGTAACAAAAGGATTTGTATTTTTGAGCTACAGTCTAACATCAGTGTGAATTTCCTCTTGCTTTTACTGGAATTTAATATGAAGCTGCCAGTTTTGCAGCTGATATCTTTGGGAAAATAATAGGATTTACTGTGTATTCATTTACAAATGTGTAGTTAATAATAATAATGGCTGACATTTACTGAATGATTACTATGTCCCGAGCACATGTAAAAGCACAGGATCTGAGCCAAACTTGCTTGGCTTCAATCCCTTTTCCACCTATTTGTAACTACATGTTATTTGCCTTTCTAAAACTTGAGTCATGTGAAATATGGGAATTAAAATAGTGCCCACTTCATAGAGTTATGAGGAGGATTAAATAATTAAATATAGGTAGAGTTTAAAACAGTGCTTGGTCTATAGTAACTGACCAATAATGGTAGCTATCACTATTATTATTACTATAATTATCATTATCACTGATCCCCACAATAATCACATGAGAGATTTACTATTACCATACCCATATACAGATAAGAAACTTAGGCATAGGAAAGTCAAACACTGTCCCCAAGCCATAGGGATAGTCAGTGGTGAAGCTGGGATTTCAATACAGATAGTTTTAACTCCAGGCAATGTAATCTTAATCATACAACCAACAAATATTTATTCAGCATCCAACATGCTCCAGGCTTTGGTCTAGATACTGGGTATACAATGGGAAACAAAACCAGCAGGATCTTTGCTCTAATGGAACTTACATTCTACCAGGAGGCAAGACAGAAAGAGTAAACAAACAAACAAATATATAAACAAGATAATTTTAAATGGTCATATTTAATCCCAAACATAATACCAAAATAGGGTAACAAGACAGTGAATGGAGTTATTGGGATGGGGGACAGGGGAGGATTTAGGCAGGGTGGTCAGCGAAGATTTCTCTAAGGAGGTGACATTTGAGCTGAGATCTGAGTGACATGAGATGATCTGGAGGAAAAGCTTTCCAGGTAAAAGGAAGAGCAAGTGCAAAGGCTTTCAGAAGGGAACCAATTTGGACTGATTAGGAAGCAAAAAGAAAGTAAGTGAAATTGGAGAATAATGAACAGAGGGGAAAGCAGTATCAGAGGAAGTGATGAGTGACTGGGTCATAAATGATTGGATGGGTGGCTGGATGAAAAAAAAAAATAGAGAACCCAGCCCAACATAAGGTTATTTATTTATTGAATAGTAACTGAATGCCTACTATATGTCTGGCATAGTTCTAGGCACTGGCGATACAAGAGTTAACAAATTAAAACTTTTAAAAACAGAAAAAAATCCCTTCCCTAATGGAACTTTATATTAGGGAGGAACAAGACAATAAACTCATTAAGTAAAGGATATGGTATGTTAGAAAAATAAAGCATGGAAGGAAGATGGTGAGGCAAGAAGTGCACTTTTAAAAAGGTAGTTGGGAAAGGACTCTCTGATAAGGCAATTGCTGACAAAGGTTTGAAGGTAATAAAGAAGAGACTCATGCAGGGCAGAAAAGGATCTAAGAACAGAGAAGAGCAAGTGCAAAGGCCCTGGAGTGGGAATATGTCTGGTGCATCTGAGTAGCTGCAAAGATGCCAGTAGGGTCAGATCTGGTGAGTGAGGTAAGAGCAACAATGGATGATAAGATCCTGTAAGTAAGCACCAGGAGGACTTTGGCTTTTACTCTGAGTAAAAAGGGAAGTCACCTAAGGGTTTTGAACAAAGAAACAATAGGATATAACTTATATTTTAACAAAATATTTTAACATTTTAACAATGTTTTAATATTTTAACAAAATGTTTAACATTATTTTAAACATTTTAACAATATTTTAACATTTTAACAATGTTTAATATTTTAACAAAATCACTCTGTCATATTGAGATATTCCTGAAGCAAAGCAAGGGTAGAAACAGGGAGACCTGTTAGGAGGTTACTGCATTAATCTAAAAGGAAAAGCCAGGCGGCCTGGCAGTCCAGTGGTTAAGACTTCGCCTTCCAGTGCAAGGGGTGCGGGTTCAATCCCTGGTTGGGGAGCTAAGATCCCACATGCCTCGCCGCCAAAAAACCAAGACATAAAAACAACAGAAGCAATACTGTAACAAATTCAATAAAGACTTTAAAAATGGTCCACATCAAAAAAAAAAAAAAAACCTTAAAAAAATCTAAATAAATAAAAGGCCAAATTGAAACCTTGACTGTGTTGCCCATAGACACTTGCCCAGTGGGCAGGAAGGCATATGTCTGCAACAATCCGGTGACTTAATCCTGGGCAAGAGCAACATCCTCTGGCAGGATCAGTCATCACTCCGTGTCCACTTCTTCCTACATTTCGGTCTTCTGTTTCTCTGTTTCCCCAGTCTCTGATCTGCAGCTCCCCTCCTGCTTCAGATCACAGCACCTTCCAGGGACCTCCAAGTAATTAAATCTGGCTGCTGCTCAAGATCCCGCCTTGCAGATGATGAACTAAGCAACACTCCCTCAATGCTTTCTAGGACTAAACCTGCACACATTCTGGTTTTCCCTCTGCCCAGCTGGCCTTGAGCCAGACACAACAATAGGAAAAAGTCTCTCAACTTCCAAACCACACATCTAAAATGAGATTTTAGAACAAAGCCTGAATATCATCTCAGAGCCGACTGAACAATAAGAAAATTTCTCCAGATGATAATCCCAGGTTCTGTGTCCCTCCCCTCCACCGGCACCCCCACCCCTATTACCTGGAAGCACAGCCAGGGTCTAACATGGCAGCCTGCCCATCTGCTCAACAGAACTGCCTGAAACAGAAAATAAATCCTCTGCTCATATGGTTGACAAGCTGAATGACTAATTGCAAAAAAGACCAGTAATTTATTGGAATAGAAATTGAGGTCATTTAGGCAGGATTTAAATACTTTTTCCTAGCCAATTTTTCAAATTGACTTAAAGAAATGCTCTCTAACAAGTTGGAAGTGCATCAATGCCCTAATCTGACTCCATTCCGTTCCTTTAGTGAGCTCCCTGCTCTCCCGCCATTTCTCCATACGTTAATTGAATACTGGATGTTTATGCTACACATTACACAGCATTTTTTGCACTTATATTAATATCTCTTCGTAATATTCTATTTCAGAGGAAAAAAATGACTCCATCAAAAAGACCAGAATTCAAAGTTGAAGGGGATAAAGTCCGAGTTTGTCATTTAATAGCCATGCCCTTGGGCCAGTCACCTCTCTGCCCTGGACTGCACTATCTGTAAAACTGGGTAACACCGGCTCTGCACACTTCCCAGGATTGTTATGAGGTCAAGTGAGATACAAAGATCACATTCATGTGGATATGAAAATTATAAAGCCCCGTAACGGTTAGTTACTACGGAAGAGGACAAATTGATATTTTCTAATTCAAGGACTACAAGCAGGAAGTCATTGCATAAAATCAACTAAGTATAGGAAATGTTTCTCTTTATTTATTCTGGGGTAAATACTTCTCAGAGCCCTAGTTTGTTCTCCTCCTTCTTTGTTCTTCTGTTGGGAGGAGGGGAAGAAAACCTCTCTGAGCTTGATTTTCTCATCTGTAACAGGCAGAGAGACACAGTAACTATTAATTCCACTAATGAGATAAAGTGATAAATACAAAGAAAAAGGGAAGATGCTTGGTGGTCAGGGATGTTTTCCCTGAGGATGTGACATTTAGCTAAGCTGTGAAAGAAGAGGTGAGTACTAACTGGTTACAGAGGGGATGTGGGAGAAGCAAGAAGCAGCTTGCTTACCACCCCCCCAGGCTAAAAGAACCCGAGTGGGCCTGGTGCGGGCCTGGAGAGAGCAGGCTGGAGAGGCAGAAGAGGGGCTAGATTACTCAGGGGCTCATAGACTATATTAAGGATTTGTGACTTTACCCCAACATCAATGGGAGAGCTGCACACACTACCAGAGGAACTACCCTGAGGCATGGCCAATCCTGCCCCTCTTCTGAGTAGCCACTTCCTGTGATTATACCCTCAGAACAAATTCCAAACTCCTTAACGATGATGTCAAGTTCCTTCATGATCAGAAACAACCTATAATTTCAGACATTTCTCCCAGTCTTCTCCTGTGCCTCTCTTACTCTAGCCAAATGCACATGTCCTGGGGCTTCAGACACTACCCCACAAAGTGTCCTTTCCACAACTGGTCCCTACCATTTCCTCTGCATGACATACCTTCCCATCTCTTTCTGTCCTTCTGCCTCTGGCAAGGTCCTACCTATATTTTGTGAACTAGTTCTAAGTTCATCGTCTCCAAGAAACCTTCCCAAATCCTCCCAAACATATAAGGTCTCTCAGAGCTCCAAACGTGCCCACAACCCAGTAACTCTCCTAGTGTGCTTATGAAGCTCTGCCTCGTGTTGTAGTTATTTGGGTATTTTTCTTCCTTCCTGTACTGGATTCATAAGCAATTTGAGCATATGGGCCATGCCTCAGTCATCTTTGTGTTCCCTGTGCCTAGTCCATAACAGAGGTGACTGAATGTTAAATGAGGGCGTACTAAATAAAAGCAAAAAGGTAACCTTATTGCTAAGCGCAGAGTATTGCACTTTAGCTCTTAATATGATAGCCATTAATATTATCTCTATAAAAGTAAAACAGCAGCTGGGGAATCATCATTCCTTATTTACAACTAATTTTCAAAATATAGTGTACGAATAAAGAGTTTCACATATTTTTGCTGTCACACGAAGTGTCACCTACAATATGTTAGAGATCAAGCCCTTCCACAAACTAAGAAATTTTCTCTGGAAAAGAGAGGGTGTTTTCAACTGTTCTTGGTGAGTTAGTTAAGGAAATCTAAAGTACAAATAATCAAAGTTATATAAATTACATAAAATCTATCCTTAAGCATTTTTTTTTCTCCCTGTAGTTGAGATATCTCATCAGTTACCCTTAGGGGTTTTTTTTGATTGTTTGTTTTTTAACTTTCAGAGAGGTTAATCTTTCAAATCCATGTGTACACACATTAAAGGCTTACCTATGGTTAAAACAAACAATTCCTTTTTCTTGGTTTCATATATTATTTGGAACAGAGAGGGCTCAAGTAATGACCTAATTTGGGCCACATTTTATAAGATGCTAGGTTTTCCAGAGACTTCAGCATCAATAGCATGCTGACATTTATACTGGGGGAAAGACCCTTCAGGTCCTTTGTGAAGATAAAATGTTCTATGTTTAATTACTTGTAGGTGGAATGTAAGTTTTTTGTTTTGTTTTGTTCTTTTAACATCTTCATTGGAGTATAAGTGCTCTACAATGGTGTGTTAGCTTCTGCTGTATAACAAAGTGAATCAGCCATATGCATACATATATCCCCATATCTCCTCCCTCTTGCATCTCCCTCCCACCCTCCCTATCCCACCCCTCTAGGTGGACACAAAGCACCGAGCTGATCTCCCTGTGCTATGTGGCTGCTTCCCACTAGCTATCTATTTTACATTTGGTAGTGTATATATGTCCATGCCATTCTCTCACTTCATCCCAGCTTACCCTTCCCCCTCCCCGTGTCCTCAAGTCCATTCTCTACGTCTGCGTCTTTATTCCTGCCCTGCCCCTAGGTTCCTCAGAACCACTTTTTTTGTTGTTTTAGATGCCACTTTTTTTTTTTTTTAGATTCCATACATATGTGTTAGCATACGGGATTTGTTTTTCTCTTTCTGACTTACTTCACTCTGTATGACAGCCTCTAGGCTAAGGAATAAGCTTCAATATTCTGACCAGAAGAAAAGCATATATCTTATTAAGTTTGAAGGTATATGCAGAATTTGATAAAATAACAGTACCAAAGAAGTCCAAGTGTATACAGGGACATCATAGTGACACAGGGTGTTCCCATGTCTTTGTGCCTGTGATGGAACCCTCCCTATCAGACAAGGGTAGAGTTGCTCACAAGAAATTAAGGATCAGAAAAGGGAGCAGTGTACGATAGAGCATGGGGGGGCGGGTAGAGGAGCAGAAGATGTAGTGTGCCCATAGTGTTGACAAAAGTTATCAACCTGATCCTGAAGGCTTAACACCGGCCACGTTCAACACCACGAAAAGCATACGTGCCAGGGATAAAGTGCCAAGCGGCCAATTATTTAGTTGTTTGGTGGAAGCAGGAGAAACTCATTTAATTAATAAAATTATATAAAGAAATATATTTACTTACTAATTTACTACCACAGCCAAAGCAGACAATAGCTAGGAAAAAACAGAGGTGGGGCGGGAAACATTTCCCACTTTTGTGTAATACTTGTTCTCTCTCCACTTTTTAAATTTGTTTGGAAGGTGAAAACTAGGAAACTTCTAAGGATATATATTTAAGGGTTTGAAATTTAGATAATAACATAGAACTCTGATTCCTGGTAAATGGCATTAAGCGTGCCTTTTTAGTTTCAGAATTTTTAAGTCTGTAGACTTTAAGTCACTGTTATTGTATACGCATCTGAGAAGATAGATCATGATAAACACACACACATATATGTACACACAAATAAACACACACAGGGTTTATTGTGTATTTTGACAAGAGAGAAAATATTATATTTTGCTCATTTATTCCAGACACGTTTGCCCCTTTTTAGGTCAGCACCTCTGGCAGCTCTGCAACTGCTGCCCCTTTACCCAACCCTGCTTCTGCCCCCTGCTGACCTTCCAACTCAAGATAGTAGAGCTTCTCTCTGCAGGGCTGTGTCGCCTGGGGTCAGGCTTGGTGACGCATCAGCATTATATGGGTTCTTCAGACAGTGGCCAGTCAGGCACGCAGGGGGTGGTCAAACTGACCCCACCAGCAAATGAAGTGGTAACTCCAACCTTGAATATGTTATGCAGAGAAAGCTTGCATTCTGACTAGAGTCAGAAAAGCCTTGGCTTGAATCACAAGCATCCCATGCTGCGTGTGCAATCCTGAGCAAGTACACTATCACTCAGAGCCTTAGATGTTGATAAGCAAACTAACCAAACCTAGCCCTAGAGCCAGGAAGGGATATAGCTGGATTTTGCCCTGAGGTAGCAAATCTGTTCATGGGTCAGATCTGGAGTTTTGGCACCTGTGCTACTGGTAAGCAGCAATCAAACTCCATAAACAATGCTGTCCCTGGATGACAATTTGACTTTCATGTCACTTCCTCTAGTCTCTTTTCATTTTAGCCTTAACAACTGGCAAGTCAACATACATAAAACAGTTAAAAATGTAATGGTTTCAGAAAAGGTTGCTTCCCCACCCAGCTAAGTAGCTACATCATGGGATCCTGCGGGATTAAGTAAAATGACATGAAATTTTCCTAAATGCTGCATGATGTATCACAAGTTCTGAAGATGACTTGAATAAAAACCAAAAACATGGTTAAAGGTAATATAAGGGGAAAATAATATAAGGAAGGACATCATTGAAAAAAGATCACTATTTGTTTGCATATGTAAACAACAGTGTTTTCTATTTCATTTATTTATTGAAGAAACCTTTACTGATCTCTTGCTATGACCACATGTGCAGAAGGCAGTGTGACTGCCAAGATAAACAGGACACGAAGTTCACCTTCTGGAGAAGAAGACATGGAAAGCAATGATTATAATGCACATATAATGACCAAGCCTTCATGGAGATGGGTGCTGTGCCACACAGAATAAAAGGTTCCAGCTGGATGGAGTGGAGTGAGGAGAAGCTTCCATGAAGAGGAAACATCTGGGTGGAGACTTGAAGCATGATTAGAACAAAACAAGAAACTGTACTTCATGAGCATTGCTTGTAACTGTGCTTTGTACTGATAAATGAAAAAGAAAGTGAGCAGAATGATTTCATGAACTTCATCCAAAAATCAGCATCACAACTTTATAACCCAACACACAGTCTATATATAAATATACTTTAACAATAAATAATTAAAATATTTATTGAATTCTTATTAAGTACTTAGCGCCACATAATGCCTCTTATACACTGCCTCATTTCATCCTCACATTAATACTATGAAGTAAGCAATATTGCTATTTTCATTCTATAGATGAGAAAGCAAAATCTTAAAGAGGCTAAGTAATTTGCCCAAGATCATGCAACTAATTAGTGGTAGAGCCAGGATTCAAACCCTCATCTGACAGCAAAAATGCAGCTTCTCCTATGAGCAAGTGTACACATAAAAATATACAGAGATGACACGTATTTTTTAAAGCATTCCGTTGCAGCTGAAGAGCTATTTCTGAAAACTGAAACATACAGGCTGAAAAGGAGCTTGCAGATTATTCTCAGGCAGAACGTATTTGATATATTTTATATTGATCAAATTATTGATACTAATTTAAGGTGTTACTATTAGAATCCTCTCCGGTTTCATCCCAGGCTTTTCCATAACTACCCAACACCGGAATACAACCGGCTCTGGCATCCCAGACAGACCTGAAGAGGTTATAGAAAGGCTAAAATGTAGGAGCTTACTTCCTTAATTACTGAACAAAGTACAAGTGGTCACGGGGGGAAAATAAAATGCCTCCCTTTATTAACTAGACAAATACAATGGACAAGTTATGGTTTCTAAGCAGTGTTTATCTTGCAGTAACTCCTGAGCAAATTATTCCTACTAGACTGGCATGGATAATTGCACTCGAGGTAAGATGATAATATTTTAAAAAGGTAAATAAAAAATACTAATAATTAAATATTGCCTATGAAATGGAGCTAAGGCTAATTAGATGTGGTAAACACTAAAAGGAATTCATATTAAGTTGTCCAACTAAAGCAGAGATTTTCTTTTGTGTGATTCTCAGTTGTAGAATGTATTGTTTTCATTTAACAAGCTTAGTCTACATGATCAGCCTTACAATTATTTTTGCCTTCTCTATGTGTTCATTACTATTAAGCACAAGGCCTTGACCAAAAAAGATCATTCTCTTAACTTTGTTTATATCCTAGTCATTGTTACTATTTGGCAATTTAGCCAAATGGGAGTCGGGGGGTAGGCGGATGACAAAGGATTTCTTCAGATATAGCCAATTTTTATGAGTCCTCTCTTGCCCTGCACATCCCATCACCACTCATATACATGAACTCCATGTTTGAGAAATCACAAAAGCTGAAGAGATAATTAATTTAGAGCTTTAAAATGGAATAATTCCAGTTCAAGAGCAATCTCTCTCTTGTTTTCTCTTTCAATTCTTATTGCCATTTATGTTCTATACTAAAATTTAGAGGCAGATGCATGTGATATCACAAAGACGGTCTGTTTTTGTTCTTTCTCGTGCATGCTTCTTTCAGTTCCGAGGATGCAGGTAGAAAAGGCAATCAAAAATTAACCCACTCTGGCCCACAGAAATTTGCACTGCAGAGGCTAACCATACTTCAAATGCCTGTATTCATGTAGACGTTAGCCATACAAAGGCCACATTTTAAATACTTAAACATGATTTTTTTAATATAGGAAAGGAAGCATTTCAGTAGGTCTTAGACCTAGATGCATAATGAGATTTCAGAAAGCATCAATAATTATGCTGCTGAGAAATAAGAAAGATGATTCTAGTTGTGGATACACGATTATATGTATAAACCTACATGCATGCTACACACATATACACACTCAGATGCTTTGGGAGATGTTATTATTTTTGATAAGCTTGTATCTGTGCACCACTTCTGTTTTTCAAAGACATAACAGAATCCTTTGCTCTTTTTTCTTAAAAGGGGTGAAGGCCATTTAACCAACCTGTTAGAGAGAATCTCTTACTAATGAACAAGAATCAGGCAGGATGTTAAAATAGTACATATTTGCTTTCCGTGCATTTTAGCCCCAAATGGACTAAACAGTAGTGTCAGCAAGTGAAGGGAAGATAAGGGACAGGCTAAGAATACATCATGTGGAAAAAATTGCATCAGGCCAGGGGAACAATATTCTTCAAATACTGCTGAGGCTGGGATATTAAGGAATAAAATTTAAACAAGGAGAGGGAAAAGATGAGCCTAGGTCCTGCTGAAATACTGCCCTGGCATTGTCAAATTTAAATGTTTTTAAATATGAGAAATATAAGAGTATATCTGCTGAAAATACATATGTGTGTGTATACATATACATATACGTATTATATATATATATATTTTTTTTTATATTAAGGGGGCTTGTTTTTTCCAGGAAAGATGAAAATTATGTTTGTACAAGAGAAAATAATTATATCCTCAGTCCACTACCAGGCTAAATTATATTAGTGCAGTGTCCATCATGCAGAATAGCAGAGGTGCATTATGATAGAATTGCTGGAATTAACCTTCCTTTGCTCCTTTGGTTTTTAAGAGGCCAAGATCAAAGACCAGGTCCCATCAAATCCATTAAAATACAAACAGAAGTTGTTGGGAGCTGGGAAGGAACTCCAAGGCAAATCACCTCTTCCCTTGCAGTAAAAAGCACTGTTCAAAGAACTTCACTTTATTTAGATCTTTTTTAATACACTACCTGTAATTCAAGTGAGAAGCAGGGTGGTTTGATTTGTGGGAGGAAATGTTATACAAAGGAAAATAAAAAGGAAAGAGCTAGAGTTTTAAATAAGCCTTTCTGAGATTATAGATAAACCTGCTCATAGTACTTGTACCATTTCCAAATGTGGGACCAGCCCGAGACCAGGCTACCTTTGCTGAGACCTATCATTGTGCTTATTTATTCCTCTGCATTATCCTGTAATGGTCCCACAGAGATGATCTTCTTTCAGCACCATCTACTACTAGGAAAAACAAGAACATACACTACACCTGTTACAAGCTTCCCCGCATTCGAAGTCTTTTCTCTAGGCAAAATGGTAAATTATGTAAGCAATAAACAGGAATCACCAACTGATAGGGAGAGACAGGTCCTGATTCTGGCACATTTTAATCAAGTTCCTAACTGGTATTGAAACTGGGAAAGTAAATCATTTGGCCCCCTAAAATAATCTATAGGGCATGTCAGTACTTAACACCAAAAATGTAGCCAGCTGGTTATCCAAAGACTGTCTTGGGCTTTGCATTATGCTGATGTAATTCCTTCCAGAAATACTGTCTGGCATGAATATTTGTGATCAACAGACTAAGAAATCACAAAACTTGCTTGACATCAGTATTCATAAAGTATATCTAAATTAATCCAATGAATATTTACTGAGTACCTACTGGGGCCAGGCACTACTCGAGCCACTGAGGAAGACAGTCTTCACATTAAGGCAGAAATCCACATGCTCTCCTTTACACTCGGCTTCCCAGCCCCTTGCGGCATCCAGCCCTTTGCATTCATCAGTTTCTGCCTGCTGAGGATAACCCAGAAGCGATGTTGACTTCAAGCCAACTTTCTAAGAGCTCCTCAGAAACAAATTTTTTTTCTAAACAGCCCCAAAGGCTACTCCTGCACATGTAACTTCATGAAAACTACATTGATGAAAAACTTCCTGTTCTATGAAAAAACAATTATCTCATGCTGAACATGCTTTGATTTTGTAAAACCTGCTATTTTAACACAGCCTATTGTGTTTACCTATATATGCATTACACAAAGAAATTTACTGATGTCAATTACTGCTCCAATATTGTATTACATGTTTATGAAGAATACAAAAGATTTTAATATTTCACATTGGAAGCAACTAAAATTTTTGAAAACCTACACTATTCGAGGCACAGTTGGATACGTCTCATCAGGGTTCCTCAAGGGTCCCTAGTCTTACTGGTGCAACATAATTCACCCAAAGCAATTAGATAATAACTGTAATCTCAGATTCTACGTTACTGACCATGAATCCTATATGAATAGAAACAAGGCAGAAAACAAAGTGAGCTGGACTAATCAGGGCAGGCTTTGTGGAAAAGGTGGGATTTGATCTGGGCTTTAGGAAGGAAAGGATCTCTATACGAAGAGAGAAGAAGGAAACACGGTACAGAGAAAGGTAATCACAGCTACTGGGGACAATGGCATGGATAAATCAGTAAAGATTTATCAGCAGAGGTAGGAAAACTCACCCACCCTACTGAGTTTGGGTCAATAGCATTCTATGAGTGTGTGTACGAGTGCAAGTGTAGGTACTCTTGTGTATTATAACAAGGTATGTCTGACCTTATGTATATGCATTACATGTGTGACTGAGAGACGAAGACAAAGACACTGTTTGATTCCTTCATAACACATCCTTATGGAATTGCTTTATGGAATAATACCATCTCAAATTGTCACACCATGCTTATATACATTATAGAGGAATACCACTAAAACTCATCCCATAATTAGAATTATATCTTGTAAAATGCTTATCTCCCTTTTGAGTAGATGGCCTTAGGAACAAATGAATATCTTGTCTATTAATTAAATGTGTTAATCTTCCACATTCCTATTTTGATAGGAGAACTTTGGAGACGAGACTGTAGCATGCTCCCATATACTGATAAATCTAAATTGCCACCTCACAGGAAGTAGATCTAGGCATTGTTAAGAACAGCCCAATGAAGATATTTGCAGAATCCACGGCAGCAGTCAGAAAGTACACAAATTAGACTATATTAAGTGAATAGATAATATGAAAAATGCCATAAAGCTGTAACATAAGCCAATGGAGCATCCTCACTTTCATGTATAACGCACTCAGCTATGTCACTTTACCTCCAAGGACAGATACTTTTGGAGGTAACAGGAAATGCAAAGGCCCATTGAAGGGCAACAAGATTACTGAAGGCCTGTGAATGTGGCAGAAATAAGGAGAATGTCCCCACAATATGAGATGAAAGTGACTTTGCCCATATGTAGGTCTGTCCCTCTCTCCAGGGGAGGAGAGAGGGACAGACCTACATATCTCAGACCTCACAAATTCACACTAATGATGAAGAGATACCAGCATAAAGATTTTAAATTATCCCAGAGGGAAACATAAGATAGAGAAACCAATACGATGCATGTGCTGTGCATGTTCATTTGAGTCAGTCCAATTTTCTTTCTTCACCCAACATGGATCTCAGAGCCTTTGAAACCCTCAGTAGGGGTCCCAATATGTCTGCTCTGGAAGGAAATGGGAAAGGTCTTAGGGAGGTCACAATCGAAAATGCTAAGGCCATGCTCACTAATTTGCCTTCTGGAGTTTCCTGATTGAAAAATGAAAAGGTACAAATAATCCAAAGCCTGTCTTAACTGAGCTAATGCCCAGCATCTTAACTGCATAGTGTAATGAAGAGGAGAGGAGACCCTGGACCCACATGGCCCAAGTTCAAGGCCCAACTTGGGCACATGTTAGCTGTGTGATCTTGGGCAAGTAATCTCACCTTTCTGTGTTTTCATTTCTTCATTAAAATAAGCATAGTAATACTAGTCCTGATCTATAAGGTTGTTGTGAGAGCTTCAGTACGTATAAGGTGTTTACAACTATGCTTGGAAGGTAGTATTGGCCATTAGCCATGGAATCTTTGTTACTGGGCTTCAGTTACAAGCTTTATGGACGGCTTCTACATGCTGGCACCATAAATCCTCACAACTCCTTATAGGTGCCGTAGATACCTCCATTTTGCAGATTCGAAAACAGAAGCACAGAAGGGTTAAGTATTATAATTTGCCTAAGGTCACACAGCTAGTAAGTGATGGATCCTGGATATGAACCCAGGTAGTCTTGCTCCAGGATCTGAGCATTTAATCTTTACACTCCAGCCATCACTTGCAATTATTGGGTTCCCTTCCCCATCAGCAAAAAAAGGCTGATACTTCTCTGTGTTTTTATTTTGGGTTGTTTTTTTTTTTTTTTTCTTTGCTTTGCTTTGCTGCTACCTGGGGATCCGGGGGAGGAATAGAAGCTCTTAAAGGGTAAGGCCCTATCTGCTTCATTGACTGCTATAGCTCCCAGTGTCTAAAACAGAACCTGATACATTAGGTGCTTGAAATACCTTTATTAAATGTAAGTGATGAATCAATGTGTGCCCATACATGTGAATACTAACCATTATGCAGGACAAAAATGTGTTTGCTGGGGAGGTGGAAAAGTATAAAACAGCTATTTTTGGAGGGTCTGCAAATCATTTTGAGTGAGGAGAAGTCACCTTAGCCAGTAAAGAGGAAAGGAGAAGACAGATAGATGACCCCTAAAGCTCCCAACATGAATCCGGTTGTGTACAGCTTTCTGGAAGCTTGCAGGAAAGAGAGAAATGAAATGTAAGCTCTGTGTCAGACACTCAGGACTAAGCTAGTTAAATGTGTGATTGCGTTTAAATTAGGGAGCCCAGGGGATGCACTGGGTGGGCACTGGTGTCAGAGGGCGGGCCTCAGGGTAGCGTTGAGGAAGAGTGGAGAGCAGCAGTGAGGGGTCCAGAATTTCCCTGGGGGGAAGCACTTAGAGGGAGCACATTCAAGTGGTGCCAGAAAATGTGTCTTGAATTTGTATAAGATTTCAGTTTTTTCTTAAATTGTGTGTTGATTTGGAATGGATTTGCAGATAGAGATTAATATGGGAGGGACCTGTCATGGCCCCTCCCTACTCCAAGTTCCCCTTGACCCTGCTCTTAAAAAGCAGACTCTTGATTACCATGGAGAGTATATCTTCTGTGGAGCAAAAAATGACAGCAGGGTAAGGGACAGCTTGGCAAAGAACAGCGAGAGTGGCATCTGAGAGGCGGCTGGATGAAAATTCAACACGATTCCTAGTCTAGGAGACATATTTGGACGCAATCATTCTCCTGCCATTGTCGCCATTTCCTGAGCCAGTCACCCGATCATCACTGCCACCCTTTGCTGAGCACTGCGAGCCTCGGGCTCTCCCTATCTGGGTGACGTTAGTGGGGCTGGCTGAGCCCTGCTCTGCTCAGCTGTTTGAGAAGGACTTCTCCAGTGAGAACCAGAGTGTCACTGACTTGGGGAGAAATACACCCTCTCTCAGTTCCCCTTTCTGCAGAGGGGTCTACTGGGACAGAAACAAATGCTGGGACTGGATGAAGAAAGTTTCAGGGCTTGGCCTAACTCAACTTTTTACCAGCTTGCCTGTCCCTCTCCTAATCTCATTTGGCTTTTTTTCTTACATGAAAGAATATTTGTGAAAATAGGGATTGAGGCTCTACTATGAGCAGACATTTTACACAAGCATCAAAACAACTCTAGGGCTTCCCTGGTGGCACAGTGGTTGAGAGTCCGCCTGCCGATGCAGGGGACGCGGGTTTGTGCCCCGGTCCGGGAGGGTCCCACATGCCATGGAGTGGCTGGGCCCGTGAGCCGTGGCCACTGGGGCTGCGCGTCCGGAGCCTGTGCTCCACAACGGGAGAGGCCACAGCAGTGAGAGGCCCGCATACCGCAAAAAAAAAAAAAAAAAAATTCTAAAAAAAGATATTATTTTCTTATTTTTATAACTGAGGACCTCAATTATAAACATTATAAACTTTGAGACATTATAAACTTTGCCCATAGTTACAAATGTGGAAGTAACAAAACTGAACTCAAACACTGTCCAGTTGAACTCAAAGCTCTTTCTACTATACTGTGTTGCCTCTAAGCACAGGCCATGCTTACAGGGTTTGTCAGCCAACACCTATAGTACCTGTACTAGTCAGGATCTCACACAGACAGAACATTCACAATAGGATGATTTAAAAAAGGTTTAACTAACAAAGCAGCTGTTTACAAAGTGTGGCTGTGTGGTAACCGTAAGGCATAATCCAGTAAACTGGAGCTCATCATGGCAACTGAGCTATTAGCACTCCTATGCCCAAAGAGACCAGGGAAAGGTATGACCACCAGAATCTTCAGAAGGAAGAAGTCATATAAGTTTAGCCCCAGGGTTAATTCCCTCATGAGAGTCAGTAACCTTCCACCCTGGGCACACTCAGTCTAAAGAGGTCTTACATGGAAGGTAAAATATCCCAACCTCACTCCCCTCTTGCCCTCTCATCTCCTGCCAGGGGCCAATTAGTCAGCCCAATTAGAAGCCAAAAGCAGCCTTACTGATGTAGCCCATGTAAGTCAGTCTCCCAAGGTGGAGAACAGGGAAAAAGAGAATGGAGAGAGTATCAGGAGGAAGGAAAATATCCAGCATTGCACTGGTTTAAAGAAAAGGGGGGGGGGGTGCAGGGGACAAAATCATAAAAGACATCCCTTGCCTTCTTCCTGGTTTTCCCTAAAACCATCCAACTCATCAAGATCACTGGATATGCTGGTTTCCAAGCCCCTTGGAGAGCAATACAGTTGTCTATCAAACACAGGATCTATTCAATTTGGCAAGTGTTTTTATGGCAAATGTACGAATGGGCTTCAGTCCAAAACCACAGTGGTCCACATGACCACCAGACCACAATAATATGGGATGAGACCACCATGATCCACGCGCTGACCAGGTTACAAAAACATGGGATGAGGAGGTGAAAGGTAAAGGAGAGAAACGCAAAGGCGGTGTGGATGCTGCCCAATAACTACTCCTATTTACGTGCATGCTGAGCCGCCACTCCATGGTGGGTGGTCCAGCCCAGGAAATAACAATCTCAAGTGTATGTGAAAATGATGATCCTAAGCAAGGAAGAACATAGCCCCGGGGCTGACAATAGGAAATGTCAAGATAGATTCAAATTGTTAACCTTTTTACTTGTGTATTTTAAAGCAAGTGTCTTTGTCAGGCCATTTAAATGCTATCTACCTGCCTCCCTGAAAATACCTTCTAAAAATTCATCATGTCTCCACTAAAAAAGCTTTTTCTATTGTGATCTCAAATTTGCAGCCCTTTTCCAAGTGCCTCTTGATCCTTCCTTTTAGGAATGACAAAGACAGACAGCATAGTCGGCTGTCTTTTGCATCTTTGCTATCTTATTCTTTTGTTTCTCCATTCACCAAAAGTTCCACAGAATGCCTACTAGACAACAATAATCACATCGAGCTTTATAAAATTCTTATATTTCTCTTTGATTTATATTCACAACAAACCTCATGAAGTCAGCCTGGAGAATATTAGTGTCCCCCTTTTACAGATAGGGCCCTCAAAAGAGTGAACTTCTTATCTATAGTGATATGTACAGAACAGCCCACTGTGGCCTCCAAGGCTCTGTGTGACCCACTGGACCTCCCTTTCTAGCCCCATCTCACACCACCCACCCCTCACTCACTGAGCTCCAGTCACATGGGCCTTTCTTCTGCTCCTCAAACACACAAATTCATTCTGTCCAGCCACTCCATTTTCCTAGGACATTCTTCCTCATATCTTCATGTAGCTGACTCCTTGCTTCTTGGGGCTCAACCCAAGGCCACCTCCTCAGAGAAGCCTTCCATGACCATGCAGTCCAAAGAGGCTCCCCTTGTCCCATCATAATTACATCATTCTGCTTGTGCTTCTTCACAGTACTCACCATTATCTGATATTATCTTATGCGTTTACTTACTTGTTTCTTGTTTATTTTTTCTCTTGTCCCCTAGAATATAACCTCCATAAAAGTGGGGCCCTTCTCTATCTAGTTTACTTCTGTATCCCAGTACCTAGAGCGTATACTTGTTACAACCTCTAATTGCATATCTAGGTAATTTTTTAAATATACCTACTTACCTCTATCCTGTAAGCTCTGTGGGAGAAGAAACCATGTCTATTTTGTTTACTACGGTGCAACACAGCTTAGGGACTTAGCAAATGTTTTATTAAAGGAAAGAAGTAAGAAAGAAAGGAAAGGAGGGAGGAATAGAGAGACGGAGAGAATGAATGGAGGAAGGAGCTCACGTCATTTTGCCTTTAATATGGACCAGCCATATTAATGCTAAGCCATTTATATTCTTGTCTCATTTGGTCCTCAATTACCTGTAAGTAGGTATGTTGTCCCCAGTTTTGCAAATGAAAAAACTGAGGCAAGGAGAGGTCACATAATGTGAACAGTTCTCACAGGAAGCAAGTGTAGAACAATGTCTCATACTCCAGGCCATGCCCTTTCCAACCACATCACACTATATCTGAGCACACTTACACTTCATATTCCCAAGGAGGAAAAGAGAGGAGAGGAAGCTACAAGAATATGACTCTAGTTCAATATAAGAAAGAAACTTCTCTTGGTAGGAGCTATTCTGGGCTAGAAGGAGCTGCCTCAGGGAATAACAAATAAGCCACCAGGACTAGTGGTAAGCTGGTGGGGGTCAGGACCCATACCAGGAAGACTGTCAAATGGGAAGATGGGCAGAGCAGGAAACTGGTTTTGGTTACATACAAAGGGAACAGGCAAATACATAAACATATTGGGGATAATGGATATCCCAGGTTCTTCACCAACAGAAAAAGGAGTTACAAATATGAAAAGTGGGAAAGCCGGAAGGAATCCTGTGGTTTTGAGCACACCTGGCACATGGATCTTAATTTCTAAATACCATTCTCCACTAAAAGGAACAAGTTCTTTGTTATATTTTTGGAAGTGTGGAAATATTTCTAAATAAAGAGTAAAGAAAAAGAAAAAAGGTAACAGGTTTCATCCTCTGTGGGTATGCAAGTGTGAGGGTAGTGGAGTGTTTCTCAAACTTTAAATTGTATACAGATCACCTGGGGATCTTATTAAAATGCACATTCTGATTCAGGAGGTCTGAAGTCCAAGATTCTGCATTTCTAACAAGCTCCCACATAGAGTTGATGCTCTGATCCACAGACCGAACTCTAAATAGCAAGGGGTACAACAATCACCTGATTATTAATAATAACCTAATTACCATGTAGGAAGCATTTAATATTGTCAGGCATTGTACTAGGTGTTGAATGTACATAATCTCTCATCGTTACCCACAAACGATAGATGGAAGGCAGCGGAAATGCAAATAACTTGCCCACGCCAGGGAGATCGTAGTAGCAGTATGCACTGGGCATGGGAGTCACAGAGATTTTGGTTACAATTCCAAATCAACTAATTACTCAGTGTACAGCCCTGACAAGTTATTTAATCTTCCTGTGCTTCACTTTTCTCCTAGTGTATTTCTATGAGAAATAAATATGATTACTTAATGCAGGGCCTAAAGTGTATAGCAACTGTTACCAAGTGGAGCTCATGCTCTAAAGGCTGTGTCCTTCCCACCACACTGTGCAATGAATACTGATTCCAGTAGATAATATTTGAGATTCCTCCCTCCCAAGCAGGAGGTTCTGTCATCACAGAATGAAGGTGTTTTGTAGGATTTGCATCCAAAGGGGGAGAGACTCAAAGAAAAATTATGTACCCAGACGGACCAAGGAGAAGAAAAAAGCTTTTTAGGTGAAGGAAAGAGCATCAGTCAAGATACCCTGCCCGGAATCAGGCAGACAGGTGCGTTTGGTGGTGAGGAGACCAGCCTGGTCAGAGCAAAAGGATCGTGTAGCCCAAAAGAAGTTGCTACAGTGTTTCAAAGGCAAGTCTGTGGAGTTTAGCTTGCTTTCTTCCATAGGTGGCCCAGACAGGCTTGTTGCAAGACAAATCTCTACTTATTGAATAAATCCTCTTAAACTGTCTGAATATAGACAGTCTGCACCTTTGAAATCCAGATTACGAATTGTAGCACTCTTTGGGTGTATCTTTGATGACTGAATTAATCTGCGAGCACAGTTTCCTTGTACAAACAATGCGATGTTGCTAACTTAAGGACATATCACAAACCAGGAAAAGGCTAGTTCTTAAACATATCTGGCCCATTTAAGTTGCTCGACTTCTGGTGTCTTCAGTCTCATGGCTTTTAATTACCCTCTCATCCAATTCACATTGAAATCCATTCTCTTTCAAGGCACCCACATTCATTCGTGCACCCCTCAGAATGGAGTAACTTATTGTCTGCTGTGATGGATATGTACATCCCTTACTTACTGCTCTTTGGGTAAAACACTTCCCATCACACTACTATTTCTTCACTGTGGAAAATCTATCACATCCTCAGATTTAAATCTCTGTGTCTACAGTCTTTTACGAATTACATCTCCCCACCTGCTCTCCTTGTATGTAAATTGGCTGAATGTGGAGAGAAAAATCACTCTTTGTTGCTCTGGTTCATCCTTCAGTGAACATACCCCAAGAACACTTGCTCCTAAACTATTTCTGTTTGCCAACCAACAGCCAGCCAGCAACCCACCCACCCACCTGATGGTTGAGGAAAGATGACAGAAGGGAGAGGAAAAGAAACTGGGGAAGAGAGAGAATCCGATGACCAATATCCTGGCCCTATTCCAACCTGGATAATTAGTCTGCCTCTATTTCGAACACTTTTCCCATTTGAAGCATGTGTGTGTGTGTGTGTGTGTGTGTGTGTGTGTTTATGTTGAGTGGGGGAGGGGAACTCCATGAAAAAATTTTTTTCTGTTTCTTCTCAGCCTTGGTTCATTAGAAATAACCTTCAAATTATAAATTTAATCCTGGGGAGAGAAGCAAATATCTCAGTATTCTACCTCAAAAGGGCTCAGAGATAGGTAAACATGCAGAATTTCTAAAGGTCTCAGGAAGCTTTCACAATGTCAGAAAGCAGCCTTTAAGAGCACAGGAAAGGAATGTTAAAATAAACAACCCCCACTATAGGAAACAATGCAAGAAGGCAAGGAAGAAGCCTTGCCCCCTTAGCAAAGGCTCCTGACTGACTCATCCACGTTTTGTCCTTGGCCTGTCCCTGATCTACCCTTCCAAAAACAGTCTCTCCAGGTGACATCCAGGGCACAGATGGGACTTAGGAGGATGGAAACATGAATTCTTGTAGCACGGCCAGCTCCCTCTCCAGACACATTGGGCTCTAGCCATTTGATAAAGATTGAAGATTTCATTCCAGAGAAAGGGGAGAATTAAGTCTTAATACACAACCAAGCAGTTTAGAACAATTCCTTAAACCCAGCGTTTCTGGAAGGCATTCCCTCCAAACACCAAATGGCAGAAAAGCACCAAAAACAATACAAGTAAAATTGGTAGTCCACCTATGTGTCTATCTGCTGCCTTTATTCTTTTGCTCTCCATGCTGTGTGGTACATCTCTGGGAGCCCAAGAGATACCAGTGTTCCTGTTGAAGAAAGTCATTCCTGTTCCATGTCTGGCTATCTCATGAGCCTTTCCCCCTCTTACAGATGAAGGGATAAAATTCTGGGAGAGCAAATGAGGTTTCTCTTTCCCTCAGTACTCCTGTTGCCCTGTGATCCACCAGCTTTTGAATGAGGGATTTCATCATTTTGCAGGGAGAGGAAATATAAATATGAGCCAGGAAGGCAAATGAGTCTCTGAATGGATTGTTGTTTTGGTGTTTTTTTTTAATTCAGAGCTTAGAAAATAGTTTTGAAAGCTAAAGTTATCTAAGCTAGACTTCAAAGAAAGCAAATGCGGTTTGAACTTTAAAAAGCTACTGGCTTAGAAAACTTAGGAAAAGAAAGTTGATAACATCAACCTCAGAAAAGAAAAGAATAAATTACATTGTGTAAACCTTTTTTCCTCTCAATAAAACAACATTAAATTACAAAAAGCTAGTGGAGGGGAGAAACTTAGAAGGAATAAGACTTGATTGTAGGTAATGGCTACCTAACGAATCCTTCTGCCGACCTCCAGCCAAGGCCCAGGGAAAGCTGATAAAACCCCATGGAGGTTTAGGTGTTTGCTGAGCAGAGACAATCTCTAAATCCCTTCCAAATGAAGCCCTCTTCCTAAATCATCACATACTCTAAAATCACGGACCTACTATCAAGCCAAAGTAGAGTTGAAAGGCTATGTTTAGGAAAAGAAAATTTAAGTAGCTCCAATCCGCACCCCACGCAGAAGCCTCCAAGACCCCAAAACACTGTAGGACAGAAACATCAAACCAACACAATTAGACATGTTCCATATTTACTGACCATCAGTAATGCTACTAAATCACAAAATGCACACACAGAAACTGAACAGCCCAGGTAGGGGAGATGGGGCAGGAAATGAGCTGTAGTAAGGAACTATCACATTCTTGAATAACCAAGTAATGGAATTAGTGACACTTTAAAAAACAAGTCAAGGTTTAAGTAAATCAAGAATCCAATTAGGTCAATCAATGATACCACAATTGAGTACTATGGAACATTCTGCCTGTAGTCTCACATCTTTAGAACATCAAATGTAGTCTAAAGGTGCATCTCAGTGCCCTGTTATGATACCAAAGGACAATTTCACTCCACCCTTGGAGAGATTAGACTGTATCAAATAAAATAGTCTGAAACATTTCTACTTATTTTTTTTTTTAACATCTTTATTGGGGTACAATTGCTTTACAATGGTGTGTTAGTTTCTGCTTTATAACAAAGTGAATCAGTTATACATATACATATGTTCCCATATCTCGTCCCTCTTCCGTCTCCCTCCCTCCCACCCTCCCTATCCCACCCCTCCAGGCTGTCACAAAGCACCGAGCCAATATCCCTGTGCCATGCAGCTGCTTCCCACTAGCTATCTACCTTACTACGTTTGTTAGTGTGTATATGTCCATGACTCTCTCTCGCTCTGTCACAGCTCACCCTTCCCCCTCCCCATAACCTCAAGTCCGTTCTCTAGGAGGTCTGCGTCTTTATTCCCGCCTTACCCCTAGGTTCTTCATGACATTTTTTTTTCCCTTAAATTCCATATACATGTGTTAGCATACGGTATTTGTCTCTTTCTTTCTGACTTACTTCACTCTGTATGACAGACTCTAGGTCTATCCACCTCATTACAAATAGCTCAATTTCATTTCTTTTTATGGCTGAGTAATATTCCATTGTATATATGTGCCACATCTTCTTTATCCATTCATCTGATGATGGGCACTTAGGTTGTTTCCATCTCTGGGCTATTGTAAATAGAGCTGCAATGAACATTTTGGTACATGACTCTTTTTGAATTTTGGTTTTCTCAGGGTATATGCCCAGTAGTGGGATTGCTGGGTCATATGGTAGTTCTATTTGTAGTTTTTTAAGGAAACTCCATATTGTTCTCCATAGTGGCTGAACCAATTCACATTCCCACCAGCAGTGCAAGAGTGTTCCCTTTTCTCCACACCCTCTCCAGCATTTATTGTTTCTAGATTTTTTGATGATCGCCATTCTGACTGGTGTGAGATGATATCTCATTGTAGTTTTGATTTGCATTTCTCTAATGATTAATGATGTTGACCATTCTTTCATGTGTTTGTTGGCAGTCTGTATATCTTCTTTGGAGAAATGTCTGTTTAGGTCTTCTGCCCATTTTTGGATTGGGTTGTTTGTTTTCTTGTTATTGAGCAGCATGAGCTGCTTGTAAATTTTGGAGATTAATCCTTTGTCGGTTGCTTCATTTGCAAATATTTTCTCCCATTCTGAGGGTTGTCTTTTGGTCTTGTTTATGGTTTCCTTTGCTGTGCAAAAGCTTTGAAGTTTCATTAGCTCCCATTTGTTTATTTTTGTTTTTATTTCCATTACTCTAGGAGGTGGGTCAAAAAGGATCTTGCTGTGATTTATGTCACAGAGTGTTCTGCCTATGTTTTCCTCTAAGAGTTTGATAGTTTCTGGCCTTACATTTAGGTCTTTAATCCATTTTGAGGTTATTTTTGTGTATGGTGTTAGGGAGTGATCTAATCTCATACTTTTACATGTACCTGTCCAGTTTTCCCAGCACCACTTATTGAAGAGGCTGTCCTTTCTCCACTGTACATTACTGCCACCTTTATCAAAGATAAGGTGTCCATATGTGCATGGATTTATCTCTGGGCTTTCTATCCTGTTCCATTGATCTATCTTTCTGTTTTTGTGCCAGTACCATACTCTCTTGATTACTGTAGCTTTGTAGTATAGTCTGAAGTCAGGGAGCCTGATTCCTCCAGTTCCTTCTTTCGTTCTCAAGATTGCTTTGGCTATTCGGGGTCTTTTGTGTTTCCATACAAATTGCAAAATTTTTTGTTCTAGTTCTGTGAAAAATGCCAGTGGTAGTTTGATAGGGATTGCATTGAATCTATAGATTGCTTTGGGTAGTAGAGTCATTTTCACAATGTTGATTCTTCCAATCCAAGAACATGGTATATCTCTCCATCTATTTGTATCATCTCTAATTTCTTTCATCAGTGTCTTATAATTTTCTGCATACAGGTCTTTTGTCTCCTTAGGTAGGTTTATTCCTAGATATTTTATTCTTTTTGTTGCAATAGTAAATGGGAGTGTTTTCTTGATTTCACTTTCAGATTTTTCATCATTAGTATATAGGAATGCCAGAGATTTCTGTGCATTAATTTTGTATCCTGCCACTTTACCAAATTCATTGATTAGCTCTAGTAGTTTTCTGGTAGCATCTTTAGGGTTCTCTATGTATAGGATCACGTCATCTGCAAACAGTGACAGCTTTACTTCTTCTTTTCCGATTTGGATTCCTTTTATTTCCTTTTCTTCTCTGATTGCTGTGGCTAAAACTTCCAAAACTATGTTGAATAAGAGTGGTGAGAGTGGGCAACTTTGTCTTGTTCCTGATCTTAGTGGAAATGCTTTCAGTTTTTCACCATTGAGGATGATGTTTGCTGTGGGCTTGTCATATATGGCCTTTATTATGTTGAGGAAAGTTCCCTCTATGCCTACTCTCTGCAGGGTTTTTATCATAAATGGGTGTTGAATTTTGTTGAAAGCTTTCTCTGCATCTATTGAGATGATCATATGGTTTTTCTCCTTCAGTTTAATATGGTTTATCACATTGATAGATTTGCATATATTGAAGAATCCTTGCATTCCTGGAATAAACCCCACTTGATCATGGTGTATGATCCTTTTAATGTGCTGTTGGATTCTGTTTGCTAGTATTTTGTTGAGGATTTTTGCATCTATGTTCATCAGTGATATTGGCCTGTAGTTTTCTTTCTTTGTGACATCCTTGTCTAGTTTTGGTATCAAGGTGATGGTGGCCTCGTAGAAGGAGTTTGGGAGTGTTCCTCCCTCTGCTATATTTTGGAAGAGTTTGAGAAGGATAGGTGTTAGCTCTTCTCTAAATGTTTGATAGAATTTGCCTGTGAAGCCATCTGGTCCTGGGCTTTTGTTTGTTGGAAGATTTTTAATCACAGTTTCAATTTCAGTGCTTGTGATTGGTCTGTTCATATTTTCTATTTCTTCCTGATTCAGTCTTGGCAGGTTGTGCGTTTCTAAGAATTTGTCCATTTCTTCCAGATTGTCCATTTTATTGGCATAGAGTTGCTTGTAGTAATCTCTCACGATCTCTTTTATTTCTGCAGTGTCAGTTGTTACCTCTCCTTTTTCATTTCTAATTCTATTGATTTGAGTCTTCTCCCTTTTTTTCTTGATGAGTCTGGCTAGTGGTTTATCTATTTTGTTTATCTTCTCAAAGAACCAGCTTTTAGTTTTATTGATCTTTGCTATTGTTTCCTTCATTTCTTTTTCATTTATTTCTGATCTGATTTTTATGATTTCTTTCCTACTGCTAGCTTTGGGGTTTTTTTGTTCTTCTTTCTCTAATTGCTTGAGGTGCAAGGTTAGGTTGTTTATTCGAGATGTTTCCTGCTTCCTAAGGTGGGCTTGTATTGCTATAAACTTCCCCCTTAGAACTGCTTTTGCTGCATTCCACAGGTTTTGGGTCGTTGTGTCTCCATTGTGATTTGTTTCTAGGTATTTTTTGATTTCCTCTTTGATTTCTTCAGTGATCACTTCATTATTAAGTAGTGTATTGTTTAGCCTCCATGTGTTTGTATTTTTTACAGATCTTTTCCTGTAATTGATATCTAGTCTCAGGGCATTGTGGTCAGAAAAGATACTTGATACAATTTCAATTTTCTTAAATTTACCAAGGCTTGATTTGTGACCTAAGATATGATCTATCCTGGAGAATGTTCCATGAGCACTTGAGAAAAATGTGTATTCTGTTGTTTTTGGATGGAGTGTCCTATAAATATCAATTAAGTCCATCTTGTTTAATGTATCATTTAAAGCTTGTGTTTCCTTATTTATTTTCATTTTGGATGATCTGTCCATGGGTGAAAGTGGGGTATTTAAGTCCCCTACTATGAATGTGTTACTGTCGATTTCCCCTTTCTTGGCTGTTAGTATTTGCCTTATGTATTGAGGTGCTCCTATGTTGGGTGCATAAATATTTACAATTGTTATATCTTCTTCTTGGATCGATCCCTTGATCATTATGTAGTGTCCTTCTTTGTCTCTTTTAATAGTCCTTATTTTAAAGTCTATTTTGTCTGATATGAGAATTGCTACTCCAGCTTTCTTTTGGTTTCCATTTGCATGCAATATCTTTTTCCATCCCCTTACTTTCGGTCTGTATGTGTCTCTAGGTCTGAAGTGGGTCTCTTGTAGACAGCATATATAAGGGTCTTGTTTTTGTATCCATTCAGCTAATCTGTGTCTTTTGGTGGGAGCATTTTTAATCCATTTACATTTAAGGTAATTATAGATATGTATGTTCCTATTCCCATTTTCTAAATTGTTTTGGGTTCGTTATTATAGGTCTTTTCCTTCTCTTGTGTTCTTGCCTAGAGAAGATCCTTTAGCATTTGTTGTAAAGCTGGTTTGGTGGTGCTGAACTCTCTCAGCTTTTGCTTGTCTGTAAAGGTTTTAATTTCTCCATCAAATCTGAATGAGATCCTTGCTGGGTAGAGTAGTCTTGGCTGCAGGTTTTTCTCCTTCATCACTTTCAGTATGTCCTGCCACTCCCTTCTGGATTGTAGGGTTTCTGCTGAGAGATCAGCTGTTAACCTTATGGGGATTCCCTTATGTGTTATTTGTTGTTTTTCCCTTGCTGCTTTTAATATGCTTTCTTTGTATTTAATTTTTGACAGTTTGATTAATATGTGTCTTGGCGTATTTCTCCTTGGATTTATCCTGTATGGGACTCTCTGTGCTTCCTGGACTTGATTAACTATTTCCTTTCCCATATTAGGGAAGTTTTCAACTATAATCTCTTCAAATATTTTCTCAGTCCCTTTCTTTTTCTCTTCTTCTTCTGGAACCCCTATAATTCGAATGTTGGTGCGTTTAATGTTGTCCCAGAGGTCTCTGAGGCTGTCCTCAGTTCTTTTCATTCTTTTCTCTTTATTCTGCTCTGCAGTAGTTATTTCCACTATTTTATCTTCCAGGTCACTTATCCGTTCTTCTGCCTCAGTTATTCTGCTATTGATCCCATCTAGAGTACTTTTAATTTCATTTATTGTGTTGTTCATCATTGCTTGTTTCATCTTTAGTTCTTCTAGGTCCTTGTTAACTGATTCTTGCATTTTGTCCATTCTATTGTCCATTCTATCTCCAAGATTTCGGATCAACCTTACTATCATTATTCTGAATTCTTTTTCAGGTAGACTGCCTATTTCCTCTTCATTTGTTAGGTCTGGTGCATTTTTATTTTGCTCCTTTATCTGCTGTGTGTTTTTCTGTCTTCTCATTTTGGTTATCTTACTGTGTTTGGGGTCTCCTTTTTGCAGGCTGCAGGTTCGTAGTTCCTCCTGTTTTTGATGTCTGTCTCCAGTGGCTAAGGTTGGTTCAGTGGGTTGTGTAGGCTTCCTGGTGGAGGGGACTAGTGCCTGTGTTGTGGTGGATGAGGCTGGATCTTGTCTCTCTAGTGGGCAGGTTCACGTCTGGTGGTGTGTTTGGGGGTGTCTGTGGCCTTATTATGATTTTAGGCAGCCTCTCTGCCAATGGGTGGGGTTGTGTTCCTGTTTTGCTAGTTGTTTGGCATAGGTTTTCCAGCACTGTGGCTTGCTGGTCGTTGAGTGAAGCTGGGTGCTGGTGTTAAGATGGAGGTCTCTGGGAGATTTTCGCCGTTTGATATTATGTGGAGCTGGGAGGTCTCTTGTTGACCAGTGTCCCAAAGTTGGCTCTCCCACCTCAGAGGCAGAGCCCTGCCTCCTGGCTGGAGCACCAAGAGCTTTTCATCCACACAGCTCAGGATAAAAGGGAGAAAAAGTAGAGGGAATTAGTAGAAGTATGAGGAAAGAAAGAAGGAAAGGAGGGTAGGAAGGAAGGAAGGAAGAAAGAAAGAAGCAAAGGAGGAAAGAAGGCAAGAAGGAAAGAAAGGAGGGAGGGAGGGAGGAAGGAAGGAAGGAGGGAAAGAAGGGAAAAAGACAGAAAGAAAGAAGATACAGTAAAAATAAAATAAAGTATAATAAAGTTATTGAATTAAAAAATTCTTATTTAAAAAAAAAAAAGGGACGGATAGAACCTTAGGACAAATGTTGGAAGCAAAGTTATACTGACAAAATCTTACACAGACGCATACACATACACCCTCACTAAAAGAGGTAAATGGGGAAAAATCATAAATCTTGCTGTCAGAGACCACCTCCTCAATTTGGGATGATTCGTTGTCTAAAGGAGGGAAGGAAGGAAGGAAAGAAAGAAAGAAAGAACGAAGGTAAAGTATAATAACGTTATTAAAATTAATTATTAAGAAAAAAATTAAAAAAAAAAAAAACATGGACGGATAGAACCCTAGGACAAATGGTGGAAGCAAGACTATACAGACAAGATCTCACACAGAAGCATACACATACACATTCACAAAAAGAGGAAAAGGGAAAAAATCATAGATTTTGCTCCTAAAGTCCACTTCCTTAATTTGGGATGATTGGTTGTCTATTCAGGTATTCCACAGATGCAGGGTATATCAAGTTGATTGTGGAGCTTTAATCCGCTGCTTCTGAGGCTGCTGGGAGAGATTTCCCTTTCTCTTCTTTGTTCTCACGGCTCCCAGGGCTCAGCTTTGGATTTGGCCCTGCCACTGCGTGTAGGTCGCTGGAGGGCGTCTGTTTTTTGCTCAGACAGGACGGGGTTAAAAGAGCCGCTGATTCGGGGGCGCACTCAGGCCTGCGGGGAGGGAGGGGCACGGAGTGCGGGTCGGGCCTGCGGTGGCAAAGGCCGGCGTGACTTTGCACCAGCCTGAGGCGCGCTGTGCGTTCTCCCGGGGAAGTTGTCCCTGGATCCCGGGAACCTGGCAGTGGCGGGCTGCACAGGCTCCGCGGAAGAGGGGTGTGGAGAGTGACCTGTGCTCGCACACAGGTCCCTTGGTGGCGGCAGCAGCAGCCTTAACGTCTCCCGCCCGCCTCTGGGGTCCGCGCTTTCAGCCGCGGCTCGCGCCCGTCTCTGGGGTTCGCGCTTTTAGCCGCGGCTCGCGCCCGTCTCTGGAGTTCCTTTAAGCAGCGTTCTTAAACCCCTCTCCTCACACCCCAGGAAACAAAGAGGGAAGGAAAAGTCTCCTGCCTCTTCGGCAGGTGCAGACTTTTCCCCGGACTCCCTCCCGGCTAGCTGTGGTGCACTAACCCCTTCAGGCTATGTTCAAGCCGCCAACCCCAGTCCTCTCCCTGCGCTCCATCCGAAACCGAAACCCGAGCCTCAGAGCCTCAGCTCGCAGCCCCGCCCGCCCCGGCGGGTGAGCAGACAAGCCTCTCGGGCTGGTGAGTGCCGGTCGGCACCGATCCTCTGTGCGGGAATCTCCCCGCTTTGCCCTCCGCACCCGTTGCTGTGCACTCCTCCGCGGCTTCGAAGCTCCCCCCTCCGCCTTCCGCAGTCTCCGCCCGCGAAGGGGCTTCCTAGTGTGTGGAAACTTTTCCTCCTTCACAGCTCCCTCCCACTGGTGCAGGTGCCGTCCCTATTCTTTTGTCTCTGTTTTTTCTTTTTTTCTTTTGCCCTACCCAGGTATGTGGGGAGTTTCTTGCCTTTTGGGAGGTCTGAGGTCTTCTGCCAGCCTTCAGTAGGTGTTCTGTAGGAGCTGTTCCACGTGTAGATGTATTTCTGGTGTATCTGTGGGGAGGAAGGTGATCTCCGCGTCTTACTCTTCCGCCATCTTCCGCCTTCTCCTCTACTTATTTTCATGAATGACTGGTTGTTATTTTGAGAAACATGTATCTATCCAAGTATTTCCATTTCTACAGTTTTTCATTTTAAGAAATATCCATTTGTTCAATAAACTTTTATTAAACATCTATTGTAAGCTAAGCACTATGTTAGGGTAAAGAATATTGGTGCCAGTGTCCAGAACTGTGCTTGTTACATAGGAGACACTTGGTATTTGTTGAATAATTGCATTAAAGATGGATAAGATGCATCCCTGAGAAACTTGAGAGTTTCTATGTTTCCCATGACCCCAAGAGGGATTCAGAAGTGCCTGAGAATTGGTCAGTTGACCTACAGAGGTTGTCCAATCGACAAGAAGGATGCAAAATGGTCTGCAAGGACCTGGAGACAGGGGGCTATAGAAGATTTAGCAGCAGATAAGACCTAGAAAGAGACTGACAAGGAACAAACGTATAAATACAGGAGCTTCAGATACCAATACAGAAATAAGAAAGACCAAGGATGAGAAGTAAAGGCTGCCTCCCACCAATACCTGGACCACACATGAGCCCTCCAGAACTGAGACATCCCTGAAGAGAAAAGGAAAATAAATGAGGTGGAGAAATCTTGAATTGAGTAAAGTTTATCCGAAGGGACTAAGGGAAATGTGTTTGAGTTTACTAAGATTTGGTAAGATTGAGTTTTCTGCTCTAAGGGGAACAGAGAGGCCAGAAAGATACACTTGTTCAGTTATCAGAGAAACAGAAAATTTTATATTTACACACTTGACCATAAAATTACCTACTACACATGAATGAAAGAACTAAGACTTTTTTGGTACACAAAGCTGGAAATGAACAAAACATATTTCCAGCCCCAGGCTGTGTGGCTTCAGGAAGAATCATTCTTTCCACTCCACCATGCAATCTCTCTAAAAGACTGGGTCTCAGTCTGTCAAAGGATTTTTTAAATGTGTTATTCACATTTTCAAATCCTAAAAAAAATAGGAGGGTGTTTTTCTGGTGAGTAAACCTCATAATGCCTTGTATTAAACTGCTTTCCCAATTTTCAGCATCATTTAATTTATCCAACCTCAATAGAACAATGTGGATCTGAAAGTTTTCACTCAGCTCAATAGGTATGTATTTAATAGCTGACATCTATGACCACCAGCCCAGTGGGCTAGAGGCTTTACATATGCTGTCTAGTCCCATGCTTCTCAAACTGTGGTCTTCAAACCTGCAGCATCCCCTGGGAGCTCACTGGAAATGCAGACTCCCTGAACACACACTGACCTACCAAATCAGAATCCACATTTTCACAAGATTCCCTAGTGAGTTGTGTGCCCTTTAAAGTCTGAGAAGCACTGCTCTAGTTGACTGTAAGAATTGTATCAAGTACTTAACAGGATCACTTATAACCACAATTTTGAATGTAAAACATAATGGTATATTTTTAAATGTATTTTGCATTTCTTACAATTCTCTCCATTGAAAGTAGCAACTCAAACCTTCTTAAATTTAAAAGAGAAGTGCATTTGAAGTTTCAGATAACTAAGGGAAGAATAAGCACTCAGCCAGGACACAGAGAACCTGGAATGGGACCGGAGATAAAATGCCACCACACCCACTTATTCTTTGCTATTGTGTTGATGTGTCTGCTTCATTCTCTCTGACCAGGAACCACCACAAGTCAAAGAACATAGCTACCAGCAGATCTCAGCACCCCCTCACCCACTCATCTGTAGGTTTTTGCCATCCAAGAGGATATAAATCCTGTTCTCAAGCTCTAGCCCAAAAATATCGATGAAAACTCTCCTTTTGCTCAGCTTAAGTCAACTGTCCATCCTGAGATCATCAACTGTACTGAAAAGTCAATGCAGCATTGTGAAATTGAAGGTGGGTGCGAGGGGAGAGGAGGAGAACTTCCATAAAAAGATGGCAGCTCTTATTCAAACTCCATAGTTGATGTGGAGTAAAGAGCATTTCTCAGGTGAAAGGGGAGGATAGTGCTATTAGAAGGAGAAGGAAGAAGTAGTGGTGGGCAGGCAAACCAATAGTGTCTATTGCACTATTGCACACTCATGTCATATTCCTCCCTGTGCCCCTCACTCTTTCTCTATTGAATATATTGTACATGAGCATTACGCAAGTTCAAGGCAAGGCCAAGGATTAGATGGAAAAACACAACACAATAAAACAAAAATAAAAGATGACTCTCCTCAAAGCTTGTTAAGGCAAAAACACATCATGATATCCCTGACAGAAAGGGATAGCAATGGGCTGGAGAGCCACATACAGACTTGATACTAAAAAAGAAAATGGGCATGTTGTATATGTTTCCTTTAACCAATGGAAGTAGCAAACAAATATTTTCCTTCTGCCTTTACTGACATTTATTCCGCAAGTTAAAAATGTAGTTAGTATGCTATAGCTGCGCAAGTTCCTTCACTAACCCCAGTCTAGCCTGACAGGACTTCTTGCTATCCCTCAGATACACCAGTGCCTCTAGGATATGGCACTTGCTATTCTTGCTACCTGGAATGATATCCCTCTAGGACTTCCTTAGTTCACACCCTCTCTCCATTTCAGCTTCGGCTTAAAGGTCACCTCCTTGGAGAGAACTTCTTTGACCACCTTACCTAAAAAGCAGCTGCAGCGACTATATGCACACACATCATACTCTACCTCCTTTGACCGGCTTTAGCACTTATCACTATCTGACATACTTATTTGTTTACTCATCTGTGTCTTGTCTGCTTCCCCACTAGAGTGTTAGCACTACAAGGGCAGGAACTTTTACTGTCTTTTCCTCTCTGTATTCCCCACACCTAGAACAGTCCCTGAAACCTAGTCACTGCCTAGTAAATTTTGCACATTGAAAAAAAGAATGACAATAGAAAGTGTGAAGCCATAATATTGGAAGAGTGGTCAGCACAGTTGTCAACCTTTCCAAGGATGGCTGAGGGAGCAGGGCTATGGAGTATGAGGTGAAACAGACATTAAAAACAAAAAGGAAATGAGAATCTGTCTGGGAGGTTAGCATATAATGGTGATAATCCCCAGGAGAACAGAAAACAGTCACAGAGCCCCCAAAAGGAGGCCAAGAACTGGTAAATTGGAGACCTGATTCTGGGCTCTACAGCATCTTTGCTATTGTACCAGTCTTCTCTTGTCAAATTTTTAGTGCAAATAAAGAAGGTGTTCACTGATCACCATCTACAGCTACACAGATAAAAGATTCAAGGGGAAATGTTTACTCATGCTCAGAAGTGCACTGCTACTGTACTAAAAGAAAGATCTGTGCTTACCTCTTCCCCAAAGTGAATGATAAACTCCAAAAGTCATAACCAGGAAGAGCACTGAACAGAGTTGGAAAACCCAGGTTAAACTCCAGTTCTTCATTCCACTTTTCATGACTCCAGGAGAGTTGGTTAAAGATCTGGCTGCCCCTGTTTCTTCATCCCCTCAGGAAGATGAGTAGCCTCAGGTAAGGCTACTCAGGTCCACAGAGATGACGTAATTTGCGCCAGGTTACACATCTATGGAGTTCATTTGAATGTTCATCTGTCTGACTCCAAAATTCATACTCTCATGTTGTTATGTGTTTGTCACCCATACTGTTGAGAGACTGAATATACAACAGACCACTGATAGCAACAGTATACTGATCGACAAGTTCCGTAGCAACCAGTCCAAAAACATTAAACCACAACCTCTGTAGCAATCCGCCCACAAGAGTAAGAAGTTGATCATTAACTGGCAGCTTCCCTAAGTTTCGGCCCCACTTCCAACTTAGGACCAACTAGAAAGTCAATTATGCTCCACCAATTGATAACACAGGTTGCCCTGCATGTAGATAGCTCATCTCCAGTTCCCCATGACAGCAGCCTCCAATCAGGGCATAGCTGAAACCTTCCTCTGTTTTCACTGTAAAACTTTCCCACTCCTCTGCTTGCCTTTTTAGTTCTGCCAAACACAAGTGATGGTGCTGACTCCTCTGCTATAGCAATCTCTGAAAGTCTTCACTTATGTGTGAAGGACATTATACCCCAACACCTAGCAGAGTGCCAGGCACAAAGTAGGTGCTCAATAAATGTTCCATGGAACTGAGCTGAGCTGAATCTACAACAGAGTGATAATAATAGATAATAACCACCTCACATTATTACTATGAGGATTAAATTAGATCATCCAAGTAAAAACATTTTGAAAACTGTAATGTGCTATGGAATCATAAGGTATCATTAAGTTAAAAACAATGTATAATCAGAACCACATAAGAGAGTAGTAGTATAATGCTGTTTATTCTGGGGATTCCTAATGCTGAGAGACTCTTAGAATTATTTCCAGCTTTTTTATTACATGAATTCAATAGCCAAACAGGAAGAAACTCTTTCTAGATTCTTTCAAAACAGAGTCTTAACCAATCAAGGTCTTAGTGGGAGAAATTCTGGAATTCCCAAACCTTCTCTCCCTGCTTTGATCAGACTCTAACCATACCTTCTCTGTTCCTCTGGCTAAAATCACACATATTTAAACATGCCTGCCTATGCCAGCACAGAAAACATAAAACATTGCAGAGAGCAGGTCGTCAGGATTCCACGTTGGTGTCTCCTGCCCGGCTGCACTTTTCCTAAACCTTTGAGTTCCCACGCCCTGGATAGAGTTCATCTACGTTCTTCATTTCCTGCCTCACCTGAACTCAAATAGCCCCCTGCCTGTAGCCTGTCTGGCCCTAGACCTTCTGCTGGTCCTGCCAACCTGTCCTCACCCTGGATATTCTACTTCTCACCCGCTGGAACCAGAGTGCCTGACTGGTCCAGAGCCCGGACTCCCAAGGGTTGGGACTTTCTTGTCAATGTGGATCGTATCCTCAAGTAAAGGACTAAGACTAACTTGCAAGCTGCCCAGAGAGAGCTTTCCTTGGTAATATTTTCTGGGTGAAGTCACCACAGACCAGGGACTGTTCTTAAATTTTGCATGTAAGAAACTCAACAGTCATTCTCTCAAGAGATGACCATTCATTTAAAAGCAGCTTGTACTAAACGTACTCACAAGAAAGTAATGTATAAACTAGAATAGCTGCCATTTCTTTAGTGAACCAGACGCTGAGCTAAGAGCTTTGTGGAAATGATCTCCTTCTGTCTTTACAGCAGTCAGAGGACATAAATGCAATTTAGTCCCATGTATAAGAAAAATGACTCAGGGCCACGGAGGTTATATAACTTGTCCAAAGTTATACATTGGGTGAGTTTTGAATGTTAATCTGCCTGACTCCAAAATCCATGCTATCTGGCACTATTCTATACATCTTCATTTTCACAAAGAATATCATTAATAGTCAATTGGATCTTGAAATAGCATAAAAAGTGAATTTTATCCCTGTGGGAATGCTACACAGAAAGCCAAACTGCAATTTACTATCGACTTGACAAGCTTGGAGACTAAGCAAGAGGAGTGAGTTGAGTGATGTAAAGGTTTAAATAACTGTGAGCTACTTGAGGGCAAGGAATTGGATTTTTATCTAGCATTGTGTCTTGGTACACTGATGCTCAATAAATATTGGCTAAATAAATGATGGCATTCATCATAAGGCTTTAATGCACTCCTTCCTACCATAGTAATATGCCCCGAGGAGGCAGACACTGATGATTATTCTGTCAGTTTCCATCAGGAAGCTAACGGCACACATGCAAATTAGGATGATTTAAAGAGGGTTTAATAAAAGCGTTATTTACAAACGTGTGGACATGATGTAGGGAAAGTGTATGATCCTGGGGCTGTTACAACACAATAAGCCTAAAGACATGGAGGAGGGAATGGCCACTGGGACCCAGAAAATAAGTTTGTATAGAGGGCCATTTTAGACGAGCTGTGATCTTTGGTCAAGGACACAGATACCTCTGGGTAATTTCTTAAGAAGGCAACTGAGGAAATAAATATACCCTGACCCCCCTCTCTTCATTCCCTCCAGCCTCCTGCCTGGGCTCCCACTGGCCAAACCAAACTGGAAGCCAAAATTCCAGGAACTTGATATAATCCATATAGGTCAGCTTCCAGGACTGAAGGGACAGAGAAGATTGGAGAGTGGATCTAGGGGGACAAAACTGCTTACTCGATGTCTATTTGCCATGTTTTTTTTTCCTTTTTAATAGCTCCTAGTGACACAGTTTTGGTCAATGATATATAAGCAGAAGTCTGCTTGGAATTTTTGGAAGAATTTTCCTTTCCAAATGTAGATGCCATTCCTTCTTTCTTATGCCTTCTGCCTTCTTCTTCCTACCTGAATACAGATGAGATGACAGAGGAAGAGCAGCCATGTTACCATGAGGATGACAGTGGAGAATGGCAGAGCAGAAACATGGAAGGAGCCAGGGTCTCTGGTGGTAGCAGCCCCAGATGATCTATCACCAAACTTAATATGAGAGAAAAATAAATCCTCCACCAGGTTAATCCATGGGAGTCCTATTCCTATTTTATGCAGTCATATTTAATCTTGAATTGATATACCCTTCAAGCACCCAGATAGGATCATAGCCAGGCAAGGTCAGGTCATCTTCTCCTGTGGACAGTATTGGATGCATACACACAAATGTTGCATCTCAAAACCTTTCTCTTTTTATTTTTGGTCTTTCCTTGCTGAGCTTTGCTCTTCCATCCTCATATTCTGGCATCCTATTGGTTAAGCTATGATCAGATTTTGGTAGCCTGGGAGTCATTGTCTCTTTTGAAGTGAATTACATGGCTCTGTTCTCATCTGTTATGTTCTGATTTCATTAATCAAACTCTCAAAGTTCTAGCAATGACTTCCTATGACTGCCTACCATCAAGTCATCTAGGGATGGATAACAGAATATCTTCTACCAAAATAACAACTACCATTTGTGGAGCATGTACTATGTACCAGACACTGTGGCATATTTCATTCTTTTATTCCTAGCTTTACTTTTAATCTCATTTTATAAATCAGAAAACTGAGGCTTGGAGAGGCCATGTTTCTTGGCCAAGGCTACCGTTAACAAGAGTAGCAGCCATTAATTTAGGCTTGATGGTCTAATTTCAGAACCTGTATTAATGCAAAACAATGTATTAGTGGTTAAGCATGTATTCTCTGAAGTCAGACTGCCTGAATTCTCAATCCAGCACTGCTACTTAGCAGATATGTGACCATGGAATTGATTAACATCTCTATGCCTTGGTTTCCACGTCTATGAAATGGGGATAGTAATAATGCATTTAATAAGTTTTAAGTAAATCAGTGCATAGTGCTTAACCCAGTGTCCAGCACAAAATAACAACTTGATCACTGTTAGCTCTTATTATTTACCATAGGTGAAATATGGTGGCTCTGCTCAGAGAGATAACAAGATGGCATCTCTTCAGAGCTTAAGAGGAATGAAGAAAGCACTGGTCTCTGTGATCTAAGCAAGTCATTTACCACCTCTGATCTTAAGTTTTTACATCTCTAAAATGGGAATAAAAATCTATACCTACTTCACAGTTTTTATGAGTATCAAGTGAAATCACCTAGAGAACAGGCTCATAAATTATAAAGCACTGTGTAAATATGTCATTAGATTTCTTACTCACTCAACTATCCCAAGATAATGGGGCAGTAGCCAGAAGCAATGTTTCCTCTGCACTCAGTATGTTAGAGTCACTTTTAGTAGTCTCTTTTGGAGCAGTTGTTCAAAGCTTTTGGAGCTCTTTAAACTAGACTGATCTCCATTCAGCTGTTGGGCTCAAGACATATTCCAGGAATAATGGCAAGATCTTAACATGCCATGGATCTTTCATCCTGTGGTTGGAATGCCCCTTTCAGAGTCAAAGCTTGAAGAGTCACAGTTCCCAACGCAGATACTTCAAGGTATGAGTAATTTAGTCATTGAACATATTGAACACTTTCTATAGGTCAGACACTTACTTGTCACTGGAGATGAAACAGTAAATCAAGAAGTGATGTCTTTACAGACTCATATAGAGTCGTGAAGATAGACATGAAGACACATCATTATAATACAATGTGCCCAGAGGGGAAATTCTGCCTAAGGGAGTAAAGGTTTCTAGGAGAGGTGACATATGAGCTGAGTCTTGAAAACGGATATGCAGAAGAAGGATAAGACAAAGAACAGGCAATTCTTTTAAGCTACCTATACTAAGACGGCACAGTATAGTCTATTGTGGGACATTTACGCCCCTTCTACAGCCTCATGCCTCAATAGTCTGGTCTTTCTGATAGGGAGAAGGGTAGAGAAAAAGATGGGGAGTTAGAGCTGAAAAAGGTGAAGACAAACTTCCTACTTAACTGATTCAAGCCCATCCAAGGAGCACAGGCCAGGTTCCCCCATCCTATCATTTAAAGATTGTGCATGGTGTGTGTGTGTGTGTGTGTGTGTGTGTGTGTGTGTGTGTGTGTGTGTGTGTGTGTGTGTGTGTGTGTGTGTAAGAGAGACAAAGAGAAAGAAAAAAAGAAAGAGAAAGAGAGAGATTTGTTTGAGATTTTCTTTGGATATCTTAGTGCCTTCTTGGATGATTCAAAACAATTTCGTCTTTCAGCCCTTCTCCTCCCAACACCACACTCCAAGTTGGCATCAGGGTATTTGAAGAGGGTGGGGGGAGTGGAGCTTATATAATATAATCTGATTTTCTGCAATTTTTCTTAAAATTAAAAATATATATATCTTATGACTTTGATATTAAATAAATCAGTGTGCACCTTGCAATAAGCTATATTTATTTTTTAAAAAACAAACAAAAACTCTTTAAAAGTCTTTAAAACCTATTGCTCCAATGATCAGGGGTATGTTATTAAATTTTAAAGATGATTTTTTTCTTCAATTTGTTAATATGGTGTATCACATTGATTGATTTCCGTATATTGAACAATCTTTGCATCCCTGGGATAAGTCCCACTTGATCATGGTGTATGATCCTTTTAATGTGCTGTTGGATTCTGTTTGCTGGTATTTTGTTGAGAATTTTTGCATCTCTATTCATCAGTGATATTGGCCTGTAATTTTCTTTTTTTGTGATATCTTTGTCTGGTTTTGGTATCAGGGTGATGGTGGCCTCATAGAATGAGTTTAGGAGTGTTCCTCCCTCTGCAATATTTTGGAGGAGTTTGAGAAGGATAGGTGTTAGGTCTTCTGTAAATGTTTGATAGAATTTGCCTGTGAAGCCATCTGGTCCTGGACTTGTGTTTGTTGGAAGATTTTTAATCACAGTTTCAATTTCATTACTTGTGATTGGTCTGTTCGTATTTTCTATTTTTTCCTGGTTCAGTCTTGGAAGGTTGTGCTTTTCTAAGAATGTGTCCATTTCTTCCAGGTTCTCCATTTTATTGGCATATAGTTGCTTGTAGTAGTCTCTTATGATCCTTTGTATTTCTGTAGTGTCAGTTGTAACTTCTTTTTCATTTCTAATTTTATTGATTTGAGTCCTCTCCCTCTTTTTCTTGATGAGTCTGGCTAAAGGTTTATCAATTTTGTTTATCTTCTCAAAGAACCAGTTTTTAGTTTTACTGATCTTTGCTATTCTTTTTTCATTTCTATTTCATTTATTTCTGCTCTGATTTTTCAAGATGAAAATATCTCTGTAGAAACAAGTGCCTTTTCTCAGATTATCTTTGTCTTTCCAGCTCTGTGGAGAGCTCTCTCAGGAAGGGCCTTTATCTGAAGAGCAATAATGAAACAAGAGATGCAGGCGTCCAACAAATTTAGTGACCCTCACCAAGCTGCGTTCAGGCCAGGCCCCTGGATGCAGAGGTGAGCTGGACATAAACCCTACACTGAAGGAGATCACAGTCTGGAATCCTGAATAATCTGGGATTTCTGTCCCATCTCTCCTCCTAAAAATAGTCCTGGATTTTCCATCCCTAGTAAAATCCAAGGCCAGAATTCCCAAACACTAACTAGATGACAATTAAAAAGTGTCAAAGCTGAGATCACAGAAGATTCACTTTAATCTACTCACCTTGTCTAATACTGAATCTACAGGTTTCAGCAGCATACTACAGACATTTTATAATGGAGTGATGGAGGACTTTTTCCCAAAGTCTAACCATTTGGCACGTGTCCTCCATGCCACTTCACAGCAGGCCCCTTAACCATCTCAGAATCTCAGATAGTTGGTCTCCCCAGTTCCTTCTGGCCTTGTATAATCAATACTTTTCCACATGACACTGCATTCATTTCTCCAGTACTATTCCTGTCTTTGAAATAATCCTGCCTTTTAAAACTCAGCTTTCTTGCCCATCTCTGGCTGTGTCTACCCAACACAAAATGAGGTAGATATCTGGCAGTTCTCCATTTATTTGATCTTTGTGGATAGCAAAATCAGATCCTTTGATCCAAGAAACCAACTCTGCAGCATCAGCTATCCCACTTGACCTTATGATTTAAATTTATTAAATAACCACCAAATCTTCACTACATAATGGGACTGACTGTGTAAGTGAGCAATTTCACTTGAGGCAAAGAAGGATTTTATTACATAGCATTCACATTTTTTAAATTCAGCACTTTGAGGACTATTATTCACATTTGGAAAATTATTATTTGCCTGACACATGATAAATTCTCAAATATACTTGTGAAAAAATGAACAAATAAGTAATTGAAGCGAAGTTTGTAGTTTTAAATTCTAATGCTCAAAATCACTGTTAAAATGGGCATATAGTTCCAAAAAGCTTGAAGCAGGATAATGGTAATCAAATTGGTGTTTTAAAATATGTTAATTTTATTTAACCTTTATTGGCTTCCTAGAAGCAATAATATAATGGTCTACAAATCTATAATTCAGTAAATAGGCCAAAGAATGAATGATTCAGATTCAGCTGATCAAAAACTCCTATTTTTCTACACTTAACATCAGAAACAAGAAAATCAGTACCTTTATTGGCCTCTGAATATTCCACATATATTTATTTTTTCCTTCCCAGGTAGACTACACATTTGATGAAAACAGAGAGCTTATTGCCCTGCTTTTAGTTTACCTCCCAATGAGGAGGTGCTCTTCAGTACCCCTATGGTTGGTTGTTCACCACATTGACCTCTGTAGCTTACAAATACCTCTCCTGCTATACCCACACCTCCCAAACTTGCTCATTCACTGAATAAATGTAGCACCTATCATATCCTAAGGCCTAAGCAAGGGTCCAGGCAATGCAATGGCTCCTACATTCAAAGGGTTTACTATCTATGACAACAGTTTTCATACTTCAGTGTGCATCTAAGTCAGCTTTGAGGGGTAACTGAGAATTTGCATTTCTCATACAGTTCCAGGTGGTGTAGATGTTCTTTTGGGGAGCACACTTTAAGAACCACTGGTCTATGTTCTTGGATTGGAAGAATGAATATTGTGAAAATGACTCTACTACCCAGAGCAATGTACAGATTCAGTGCAACCCCTATCAAATTACCAATGGCATTTTTTTACAGAACTAGAACAAAAAAATCTTAAAATTTGTATGGAGACACAAAAGACCCCAAACAGCCAAAGCAATCTTGAGGGAAAAAAACAGCTGGAGGGATCAGACTCCCTGACTTCACACTATACTACAAAACTACAGCAATCAAGACAATATGGTACTGACACAAAAACAGAAAGATAGATCAATGGAACAGGAAAGAAAGCCCAGAGATAAACCCAAGCACCTGTGGTCAACTAATCTATAACAAAGAACGCAAGGATATAAAATGGAGAAAAGACAGTCTCTTCAATAAGTGGTGCTGGGAAAACTGGACAGCTACATGTAAAAGAATGAAATTAGAACACTCGCTAACACCATACACAAAAATAAACTCAAAATGGATTAAAGACCTAAATGTAAGACGAGACACTGTAAAACTCTTAGAGGAAAACCTAGGAAGAACACTCTTTGACATAAATCACAGCAAGATCTTTTTTTGACCCACCTCCTAGAGTAATGGAAATAAAAACAAAAATAAACAAATGGGACCTAATGAAACTGAAAAGCTTTTGCACAGCAAAGGAAACTCTAAACAAGATGAAAAGACTACCCTCAGAATGAGAGAAAATATTTGCAAACGAATCAATGGACAAAGGATTAATCTCCAAAATATATAAACAGCTCATGCAGCTCAATATTAAAAAAAAAACAACCTAATCCAAAAATGGGCAGAAGACCTAAATAGACATTCCTCCAAAGAAGACATACAGATGGCCAAGAAGCACATGAAAAGCTGCTCAACATCACTAATTATTCGAGAAATGCAAATCAAAACTATAATGAGGGTTCACCTCACACCAGTTAGAATGGGCATCCTCAGAAAATCTACAAACAACAAATGCTGGAGAGGGTGTAGAGAAAAGAGAACCCTCTTGCACTGTTTCTGGGAATGTAAATTGATACAGCCACTAGGAGAACAGTATGGAGGTTCCTTAAAGAACTAAAAATAGAATTACCATAGGAGCCAGCAATCCCACTACTGGGCATATACCCAGAGAAAGCCATAATTCAAAAAGACACATGCACTCCAATGTTCATTGCAGCACTATTTACAATAGCCAGGTCATGGAAGCAACCTAAATGCCCACTGACAGACAAATGGATAAAGAAGATTTGGTACATATATACAATGGAATATTACTCAGCCATAAAAAGGAACGAAATTGGGTCATTTGTAGAGACGTGGATGGACCTAGAGACTATCATACAGAGTGAAGTTAAGTCAGAAAGAGAAAAACAAATATCGTATATTAACTCATATATGTGGAACCTAGATAAATGGTACAGATGAACCGATTTGCAGGGCAGAAATAGAGACACAGATGTAGAGAAAAAACGTATGGTCACCAAGGGGGAAAGTGCGGGTGGTGGTGGTGGTGATATATATACACTAATATGTATAAAATAGATAACTAATAAGAACCTGCTGCATAAAATATAAATAAAATAAAATACAAAAATAAAACCACCGGTCTACGTTTCCTCAAAAATTAAAAAATAGGACTACCATATGGTCCAGCAATCCTACCTCTGAATATATATCCAAAAGAAATGAAATCAGGATCTCAAGAAGATCTGCTCCCATGTTCTTTACAGCATTATTCAAAATAGCCAAGATATGGAAACAATCTAAGTGTCCATCAACCGATGAATGGATAAAGAAGATGGGGTGTGTGTGTGTACACACACACAATGGAATATTATTCAGCCATGAGAACAAGGGATATCCTGCCATTTGCCACAACATGGATGAAACTTGAGGACATTATGCTAAGTGAAATAAGTCAGACGAAGAAAAGACAAATACTGTATGATAGCAATCGTATGTGCATCTAAAAAAGTCCAACTCATTGAAACAGAGACTGGAATGGTGGTTACCAGGGGCTGTGGGGTAGAGGAAAAGGGAGATGTTGGTCAAAGAGTACAAAACTTTCAGTTGTAAGATGATCAAGTTCTGGGGATCTAGTTTATACCATAGTGATTACAGTTAATAATACCATACTGTATACTTGAAAATTGCTAAGAGAGTAGATCTCAAATTCCTCACCACAAAAAAGAAATGGTAATTATGTGACACGATACAGGTGTTAGCTAATGCTATAGTGATAATCATTTGGCAATATATAAGTGTATCCTAGTGGATTCCTAGAAATTCCTGAAAGAAATCGACAAACCAGATGAGCAAGGCAACAGCCCAGCTGGAAAGTACCCATGTGTCCCTTTTACTACTTCTCAAGGAAGAGCTCACCACATGCTCAACCTCCAAATAACTGTTATTAAAATCTTGAAAATCTTCTGCCTGCAAAAAATTTAAGAAAGCCAGGAATTCTGACCCTTTAAAAAATTTTTAAATAAATAAACAAACTTCTTAATGAAGACAGAGTAGAATGTCTGAAAAAGAACTGAAAAAAATTAATCTTACATTTGGGTGCTTTTCTATTTATTCATAAATAAACTTGCCAAATTGTGCTGAATATGTTTTATAATGCTTTTTACAACATTAGACTTTTCTCTGAAAATAAGTCCTAACAATCAAAAGTGCCATTTCCCCCCTTAAAAATCCTGTAAATTTACACTGACGTTTGTTTAACTTTTTAATATTTTCAATTTATTAATAATGATACCAAGAAGAAATACTTGACTGCCTTCTCCTTGTAAGTAATACAACACAGACAAAGGGAAGCCCTCTCTGAGTTCCTATTCCCTACTTCCACCCCTCCCTGACTTGAGGGCAAGGACTATCAGTTTGTTTTCAGGCAAACACTTTTCAGTTGTTGTTGTTGTTTTCTAATCAATTTCACATCATCTACTCATAGAAATTTATAATTTTGTTTTTATTTCTAACATAAATGTTATCATATGTACTATTCTGCAGTTGGCCTTTGTCCCTTAATATGTTATAGTATTCTTATGAGGTCATTATATGTAGATATACCTTGCTATGTCTAATTTCTGCACAGTATTACATAACATGGAAATTCATTACTTATCATTTCTACTCACTTTTTGATAGACATTTAGATTGTTTCTAATCTTTGTGAATATTCTTGGGCATGCCCTGTTTTGAAGAGATTCAAGCATGATATTGCTGGATCTTAAGAGTATGTACGTTCAAAAATGTAATTAGACATTGCCAAAGAGTCCTCCCAAAGGGCTATATCAATTTGCACTCTCAAAAGCAGTGTTTAAAGACATCTTTTCCCCACACTCTCACCCACACTGGATATTATCAAACTCTTCACATTCTGCAATATGGTAGACAGCCAAATCCAGCTTTTCTATGAGCTTATAAAAACTATTTTTCATTCCCAATGAATCTTCTGAATTTATAGCCTTCTCTTAAAACCCCACCTGCTATAATACACAAATTGTTTTCATTTGAATTAGCCAATCTCATTTTCCATTTTCTCCCTAAAGAAATTCTCCTAAGTAATAGAGATGCCAGTCTTCTCTGAGTTTGTATGAGTTACCAATATCCTTTTAAAAAGACATGTATTTCAGGGCTTCTCTGGTGGCACAGTGGTTGAGAGTCCGCCTGTCGATGCAGGGGACATGGGTTCGTGCCCTGGTCCAGGAATATCCCACATGCCGTGGAGCGGCTGGGCCCGTGAGCCATGGCCAATGAGCCTGCACGTCCGGAGCCTGTGCTTCGCAGCGAGAGAGGCCACAGCAGTGAGAGGCCCGTGTACCGCAAAATAAATAAATAAATAAATAAAATAAAAAGATATGGATTTCAAAAGAAAATACATCAAAATATTAATGGTAATTGCTTTCTGGTGATAGGTGATATTTTTTCTTATTTATTATCTTTGCTGTCTTTTCCAAATTTTCTCCAATAACTAATAATTGCAGGGTGCTTACTATTTGGCAGCCATGGTTCTAAGCACTTTCCATGCTTTATCTCATTTTATCCTCAAACGAAGCATATGAAGTAAATCCATATCCCTGTTATATACAAAAGGCTTAAAGAGGTGAACTAACTTTCTCCAAATCCCACAATTGTAAAGGATTTGAGAACAGGCAGGCTGACTCCGGATCTTAACCACTGTGCCATACTTCTGGCTATGAATATGTACTAGTTTATAATTTGAGTAAATAAGTTCTAAAAATCAACTGAAAGCAACTAGATTTGCTAACCAGAAATCAATAGCATTATGACTTGAGAGCTTATTCTTCCCTTGTGATCTTTCTTACACATCTCAAAGGCAATCTTACCTTCCTAGCCACACCAAACCTCTTCTCCCCAGCCTCATCTCTGCCCCAAGATTTAAAGATACAAGCTTCAAAAACCTCGAGGTTTTATGGTCTTTTAATCTCCCTATAATTCATTTTTATCAGCTTTCCTTTGTCTCCTGTGAAGTCACCTTGTTCTGTAAAACACACACTGTAATTTAATTGTTGGTTCCTCTGTGTGACATTCTTAGCCAGTTTCTGCTCCTTTTTTGAAGCTCCTCAAATCTCACTCTTTAGCTGATAGTTTATATTTCCTAATAACAGTGGGAGTGGCTGCAACACCCAGCACTGACACACAGTTCCCTCAGCAAAGCCTCTGTGTTTAGGATTCCAGCTCCTTAGCAGTGGTGGCGGTGACTGAGAATCACCGTCAAAGAGCATCAACAGATTGCATTACAATCTGCCAATCCTTCTCTTGAGAAAAGGAATTGGCAACTCATTATATTAAAGAATTGCAATCAAGCATCTGGAATATGGCAATGCACGTCGATGTTATGTGAATTAATGAGTTTCAGCAATTTATTATCCTGCGCTTTTTGACATAATCTTATCCACAACATCTCTAACACAAATATACATTCTGCGTGAATCACAATTGCTATTCAAGACACACCTTTGTGAATATCCTCTGTTTCAGAGATTTAGCTTTGCAGACTTACATACACACTTATGCCAAAGAGAGAATTATGTACTTTTAAATTTTTAATTAACAAAATATCTGCCCTCTTCATTTGCCTCATGCCAGCAGGAAATTAAGACAGCTTCTTAATAAAACATTTGTGTCGAGCTGTGCCCTGTTAAGCAATAACCTCATCGTTTTCCCACATAGAGTCAACAATTAGACAAAGCAGGCTGGAAAGGCCTGAAATCATCCTCATAAAAGCTGCAGATTACTGAGCACTCACGATGCGCCCAGCATCGTGTTTCCATTTTACATGCATTTTTCATTAAATATTCCCAATTGTCCGGTGATATGTGTTGTCATTATCCCATGTCACAAAGGAAGAAAACGAGGCTTCAAGATGAAGCAATTTGCACAGTCATATAGCTATGTAAGTAGAAGAACTGGGCTTATCTATCAGTTAGCTTTGCTGCATAACAAACTACCCCAAAACTTAGTGGCTCAAAGCAACAATCACTTATTTAGTTTATAAACTGTAGGTCAGAGATTTGGGCTGAGCATAACTGATTTCAGCTAGGCCTCACTGATGTGTCTGCAGTTGGCTACTGGGTCAGCTGTTGGGGCAGTTGGGAACTGGCTGGGGGACCTGGGCTCTCATCCATGCAGCTTCCTGTTATCCAGAGGCTAGCTTAGGCTCATTCACCTGGCAGCCTCGAGCTCTATGCACCGCAAGAAGGATAAGTCCTAATGCGCATACCATTTTGGGTCATCTGCTTACATTCCATTTACTACTCTCCATTGGTCAAATCCAGGCTCAAAATCAACCCAGATTCAAGTCAAGAGGAGAGAAAGACTGTACCTCTTCAGAGATCATTTTTACAGTCTACCACAGCTTCAACCCACATTCTGCCACTGTCAAAACCCACTATGTGCACCACTCCTGGACTTGTTTGGCCTCAGATCTAGTCCTAACCCACACTCTGCTCTGCTCTGTATTACATGGACATTGACTCTTGCAGGCTACTTCCAGACACCTGTGAAAGCCAGTACAAGGTAATGGAAAGGGATTAGAAGGTGGTAAAAAAGAGAAGCAGGGTAGACATCACCCTCCCTCTCTGCCTCAGGCTGCATGTCCAGCAGCAAGTTCTCCTGTGCACACGTCTCACATGATTTTCATTCTCTACCTCCTCCATGTGTCCCTTCTGCCCACTAAGGGCTTCCTGCCATTGCTAATCTAAAGGCTGCCACATTATCCTTTGACTTTCTAGCCCCTCCAAAACCTGTGTAACCAATTCTCTGCATTAAATTCCCTCTGTTGTAAATATTTAATGATTTCTGTTGTCCTGGTTGAAGAATGCATGCAACATACACTCCCCTGATTTTTGAGTCTCCTAGGTGGAACCCTTATGTAATTTCCCTCCTACAGTGGCAAGTACTATGAAAGCAACCATATTCATTCACTCAGAAAACATACATTGAGGAACTACTAGGACCAAACACTGGGCTGAAGACTGTTTGCAAAATTGAATAATACCTTACAAAACTAACGCAAAGGAGACAGGTCTACATATAAATAATAACCATACAGTAAAGTTCTTTAATGAAAATGTAAATAGACTTTATTGGAAAAGCAGTCAGATGTGACAGGTCAGTGCACAAGTTCTGGAGTCACATCACTTAGATCAGAATCTAGGACACTTTTACTATCATAATCTGGGGCACTTTTACTATCAATAAAGCAAGTTATTTATACTCTGTTTCCTCCTTGATGGGGGATAATTGGATCAACTTCATAGGGTTACTGTGAAGATCAAGCAATAATACCTTCTTGGAGCTTAAGCCAGTGCATGTCTGACCCATATTAAGTATTCAAAAAGTGCTAGGTATGGCTTTTATGGAAACACAAGGTAAGAAACATCCATTCGTCTTGGGAATTGGGGAAGCCTTCCCGAAAAGAGTACGCCTTTCAGAGGACTCTTGAAAGAAGAGTAAGTGACCACCAGTTGAAATACAACTTCTCCCAAAGAAGTTTCTCCAAACCCCATGTGAAAGTGATTCATCCTCCCTCTGACCACCCACAGGATTTTGTTTTCATACTCCTAGAACAGCAATATCTCATCTTAACTTTTGTTACAGCCATTGATGCATATGCTTTATCTGCCCTATGAAACTGAAAGCTCCTTGAAGGCAAGCACTAGCCTCTCCACCCTTGTCCATCCTGCAAAGCTTAGCACACTGCTTGCCACATATGTAAGGTGTGCATTAATTAATTGATTTTTTTCTTTTTATTTATTTATTTCATTGGATGACTTGAACAATATATATTTTTTTATACAGCAGGTTCTCATTAGTCGTCCATTTTATCCACATCAGTGTATACATGTCAATCCCAATCTCCCAATTCATCCCACCACCACCACCCCACCCAGCGCTTTCCCCTCTTGGTGTCCATACATTTGTTCTATACATCTGTGTCTCTATTTCTGCCCTGGAAACCAGTTCATGATTACCATTTTTCTAGGTTCCACGTATGTGCATTAATATACGATATTTGTTTTCCTCTTTCTGACTTATTTCACTCTGTATGACAGTCTCTAGATCCATCCATGTCTCAACAAATGACCCATATTCATTCCTTTTTATGGCTGAGTAATATTCCATTGTATATATGTACCACATCTTCTTTATCCATTCGTCTGCTGATGGGCATTTAGGTTGCTTCCATGACCTGGCTATTGTAAACTATGCTGCAATGAACATTCAGGTGCATGTGTCCTTTTGAATTATGGTTTTCTGTGGGTATATGCCCAGTAGTAGGATTGCTGGGTCATATGGTAATTCTATTTTTAGTTTTTTAAGGAACCTCCATACTGTTCTCCTAGTGGCTGTATCAATTTACATTCCCAGAAACAGTGCAAGAGGGTTCCCTTTTATCCACACCCTCTCCAACATTTTTTGTTTGTAGATTTTCTGAGGATGCCCATTCTAACTGCTGTGAGGTGATAACTCATTGCAGTTTTGTTTTGCATTTCTCGAATAATTAGTGATGTTGAGTAGCTTTTCATGTGCTTCTTGGCCATCTGTATGTCTTCTTTGGAGAAATGTCTATTTAGGTCTTCTGCCCATTTTTGGATTGGGTTGTTTTTTTAATATTGAGCTGCATGAGCTCTTTATATATTTTGGAGATTAATCCTTTGTCCGCTGATTCATTTGCAAATATTTTCTCACATTCTGAGGGTTGTCTTTTCATCTTCTTTATGGTTTCCTTTGCTGTGCAAAAGCTTTTAAGTTTCATTAGGTCCCATTTATTTTTGTTTTTATTTCCATTACTCTAGGAGGTGGATCAAAAAAGATCTTGCTGTGATTTATGTCAAAGACTGTTCGTACGTTTTCCTCTAAGAGTTTTATAGTGTCCAGTCCTACATTTAGGTCTCTAATCCATTTTGAGTTTATCTGTGTGTATGGTGTTAGGGAGTGTTCTAATTTCATTCTTTTACATGCAGCTGTGCAGTTTTCCCAGCACCACTTATTGAAGATACTGTCTTTTCTCCATTGTATATCCTTGCCTCCTTTGTCATAGATTAGTTGACCATAGGTGCGTGGGTTTCTCTCTGGGCTTTCTTTCCTGTTCCATTGATCTATCTTTCTGTTTTTGTGCCAGTACCATATTGTTTTGATTACTGTAGCTTTATAGTATAGTCTGAAGTCAGGGAGTCTGACTCCTCCAGCTCTGTTTATTTCCATGAAGACTGCTTTGGCTATTTGGGGTCTTTTGTGTCTCCATACAAATTTTAAGATTTTTTGTTCTAGTTCTGTAAAAAAGGCCATTGGTCATTTGATAGGGATTGCACTGAATCTCTAGATTGCTTTGGGTAGTATAGTCATTTCCACAATATTGATTCTTCCAATCCAAGAACATGGTATACCTCTTCATCTGTTGGTATCATCTTCAATTTCTTTCATCAGTGTCTTATAGTTTTCTGCATATAGGTGTCTCTCTAGGTAGGTTTATTCCTAGGTATTTTATTATTTTTGTTGCAATGGTAAATGGGAGTGTTTCCTTAAATTCTCTTTCATGATTTTTTATCATTAGTGTATAGGAATGCAAGAGATTTCTGTGCATTAATTTTGTATCCGGCAACTTTACCAAATTCATTTGATTAGCTCTAGTAGTTTTCTGGTGGCATCTTTAGGATTCTCTATGTATAGTATCATGTCATCAGCAAACAGTGACAGTTTTACTTCTTCTTTTCCAATTTTGATTCCTTTTATTTCTTTTTCTTCTCTGAGTGCTGTGGCTAGGACTTCTAAAACTATGTTGAAAAATAGTGGCGAGAGTGAACATCCTTGTCTTGTTCCTGATCTTAGAGGAAATGCTTTCAGTTTTTCACCATTGAGAATGATGTTTGCTGTGGGTTTGTCATATATGGCCTTTATTATGTTGAGGTAGGTTCCCTCTATGCCCACTTTCTGGAGAGTTTTTATCATAAATGGGTGTTGAATTTTGTCAAAAGCTTTTTCTGCAACTATTGAGATGATCATATGCTTTTTATCCTTCAATTTGTTAATATGGTGTATCACATTGATTGATATGTGCATAATGAAGAATCCTTACATCCCTGGGATAAATCCCACTTGGTGATGGTGTATGATTCTTGTAATGTGTTGTTGGATTCTCTTTGCTAGCATTTTGTTGAGGATTTTTGCGTCTATATTCATCAGTGATATTGGTCTGTAATTTTTCTTTTTTTATAGTATCTTTGTCTGGTTTTGGTATCAGGATGATGGTGGCCTCATAGCATGACATTGGGACTCTTCTTTCCTCCGCAATTTTCGGGAAGAATTTGAGAAGGATGGGTGTTAGCTCTTCTCTAAATCTTTGATAGAATTCGCCTGTGAAGCCATCTGGTCCTGGACTTGTGTTTGTTGGAAGATTTCTAATCACAGTTTCAATTTCATTACTTGTGATTGCTCTGTTCATATGCTCTGTTCATATTTTCTATTTTTTCCTGGTTCAGTCTTGGAAGGTTATACCTTTCTAAGAATTTGACCATTTCTTCCAGGTTGTCCATTTTATTGGCATACAGTTGCTTGTAGTAGTCTCTTAGGACGCTTTGTATTTCTGTGGTGTCTGTTGTAACTTCTCCTTTTTCATTTCTAATTTTATTGATTTGAGTCCTCTCCCTCTTTTTCTTGATGAGTCTGGCTAATGGTTTACCAATTTTGTTTATCATCTCAAAGAACCAGCTTTTAGTTTTATTGATCTTTGCTATTGTTTTCTTTGTTTCTACTTCATTTATTTCTTCTCTGATCTTTACGATTTCTTTCCTTCTGCTAACTTTGGGTTTTGTTTGTTCTTCTTTCTCTAGTTCCTTTAGGTGTAAGGTTAGATTGTTTGAGATTTTTCTGTTTCTTGAGGTAGGCTTGTATAGCTATAAGCATCCCTCTTAGAACTGCTTTTGCTGCATTCCATAGGTTTTGGGTTGTCGTGTCTCCATTGTCATTTGTCTCTAGGTATTTTTTGATTCCTCTGATCTCTTCAGTGATCTCTTGATTATTTAGTAACATATTCTTTAGCCTCTATATGTTTGTGTTTTTTACGTTTTTTTTCCCTGTAACTGATTTCTAATCTCATAGTGTTTTTGTCAGAAAAGATGCTTCATATGATTTCAATTTTCTTAAATTTACTGAGGCTTGATTTGTGACCCAAAATATGATCTATCCAGGAGAATGTTCCGTGCGCACTTGAGAAGAAAGTGTAATCTGCTGTTTTTGGATGGAATATCTTATAAATATCAATTAAATCTATGTGGTGTATTGTGTCATTTAAAGTTTTTGTTTCTTTATTTTCATTTTGGATTATCTGTCCATTGGTGTGCGTGAGGTGTTAATACCCCCCACTATTATTGTGTTGATTTCCTCTTTTATAGCTGTTAGCAGTTGCCTTATGTATTGAGGTCCTCCTATGTTGGGGGCATATGTAATTGTTACATCTTCTTCTTGGATTAATCCCCTGATCATTATGTAGTGTCCTTCCTTGTCTCTTGTAACATTCTTTATTTTAAAGTCTATTTTATCTGATATGAGTATTGCTACTCCAGCTTTCTTTTGATTTCCATTAGCATGGAATATCTTTTTCCATCCCCTAACTTTCAGTCTGAATGTGTCCCTAGGTCTGAAGTGGGTCTCTTGTAGACAGCATATAAGCAGGTCTTGTTTTTGTATCCATTCAGCAAGCCTGTGTCTTTTGGTTGGAGCATTTAATCCATTCACTTTTAGGGTAATTATCTATATATATGTTCCTATTACCATTTTCTTAATTGTTTTGTGTTTGCTTTTGTAGGTCCTTTTCTTCTCTTATGTTTCCCACTTACAGAAGTTCCTTTAGCATTTGTTGCAGAGCTGGTTTGGTGGTGCTGAATTCTCTTAGCTTTTGCTTGTCTGGAAAGCTTTTGATTTCTCCATCGAATCTGAATGAGAGCCTTGCCGGTAGACTAATCTTGGTTGTAGGTTCTTCCCTTTCAACACTTTAAGTATATCATGCCACTCCCTTCTGGCTTGTAGAGTTTCTGCTGAGAAATCAGCTGTTAACCTTATGGGAATTCCCTTGTATGTTATTTGTCGTTTTTCCCTTGCTGCTTTCAATAATTTTTCTTTGTCTTTAATTTTTTGCCAATTTGATTACTATGTGTCTCAGCATGTTTCTCCTTGGGTTTATCCTGTATGGGACTCTGTGCTTCCTGGACTTGGGTGGCTATTTGCTTTCCCATGTTAGGGAAGTTTTCAACTATAATCTCTTCAAATATTTTCTCAGGTCCTCTCTCTCTCTCTTCTCCTTCTGGGACCCCTATAATGCAAATGTTGTTGTGTTTAATGTTGTCCCAGAGGTCTCTTAGACTGTCTTCATTTCTTTTCATTCTTTTTTCTTTATTCTGTCCCACAGCAGTGAATTCCACCATTCTGTCTTCCAGGTCACTTATCTGTTCTTCTGCCTTGGTTATTCTGCTATTGATTCCTTCTAGTGTAGTTTTCATTTCAGTTATTGTATTGTTCATCTCTGTTTGTTTGTTCTTTAATTCCTCTAGGTCTTTGTTAAACATTTCTTGTATCTTCTTGATCTTTGCCTCCGTTCTTTTCCTGAGGTCCTGGATCATCTTCACTGTCATTATTCTGAATTCTTTTTCTGGAAGGTTGCCTATCTCCACTTCATTTAGTTGTTTTTCTGTGGTTTTACCTTGTTCCTTCATCTGGTACATAGCCCTCTGCCTTTTCACCTTGTCTATCCTTCTGTGAATGTGGTTTTTGTTCCATAGGCTGAAGGATTGTAGTTCTTCTTGCTTCTGCTGTCTGCCCTCTGGTAGATGAGGCTATCTATAAGGATTATGCAAGTTCCCTGATGGGAGGGACTGGTGGTGGGTAAAGCTGTTGCTCTGGTGGGCGGAGCTCAGTAAAACTTTAATCTGCTTGATTGCTGATGGGTGGGGCTGGGTTCCCTCCCTGTTGGTTGTTTGGCCTGGGGCAACCCAACACTGGAGCCTACCTGGGCTCTTTGGTGGGGCTAATGGTGGACTCTGGGAGGGCTCACATCAATCAGTACTTCCCAGAACTTCTGCTGCCAGTGTCCTTGTCCCCCATGGTGAGCCACAGCCACCTCCTGCCTCCTCAGGAGACCCTCCAACACTAGCAGGTTGGTCTGTTTCAGTCTCCTATGGGGTCACTACTCCTTCCCCTGGGTCCTGACGCGCACACCACTTTGTGTGTGCCCTCCAAGAGTGGAGTCTCTGTTTCCCCCAGTTCTGTCAAAGTCTTGCAATCAAATCCCAGTAGCCTTCAAAGTCTGATTCTCTAGGAATTCCTCCTCCCGTTACCAGACCCCCAGGTTGGGAAGCCTGACGTGGGGCTCAGAACCTTCACTCTAGTGGGTGGACTTCTGTGGTATAAGTGTTCTCCAGTCTGTGAGTCACCCACCCAGCAGTTATGGGACTTGATTTTACTGTGATTGCGCCCCTCCTACTGTCTCATTGTGGCTTGTCCTTTGTCCTTGGACGTGGGGTATCTTTTTTGGTGAGTTCCAGTGTCCTCCTGTCAATGATTGTCCAGCAGCTAGTTGCGATCCTGGTGCTCTCGCAAGAGGGAGTGAGAGCACGTCCTTCTACTCTGCCATCTTGATTCCAATCTAGCTAATTAATTATTAAGCTCTTGATTCTCAGTTCCAAACCTACCCTGCTATACTTACTCCATGATGTTGGGACTGGAACTGCAACCAAACTTCTGCTCTGGGGTACACTAGAGGGAGAATGCAAGGCTGGAGGAGGGAGGTGACAATTGCTCATTCTTATTTCCTTCCTGTTGACATCCTGTCTGTTCCCTATTCCTATGTGAACAGCACCTTAGAAATGCTTCCTCACCTCTGGCAATGCCTTCCTGGAGCAGCAGCTGAATCCATTTTGGGGTTTCCTCCCACACTGGTAGAACCAGCCTCATGCTACCACCTCAGCGACACCAGTACCATCACTGGTACCCTTCAACTGAGGTCAGAGTTTCAAATCCATTTCAAAACCTTCCTTTTTCTTTCAAACCAACTTTACTGAGCTTTAATTTACATAAAACAAAATGTTACCATTTTAATTATACAGTTTTATGAAATTTGACATATATGAATATAATTATTCCAATTAAAATACAAATAATTTCCATCACCCCAAAAAGCACCTTTATGCCCCTCTGCAATCAATACCTCTCTCCACACAAACTCTCAGAAAACAAATGATCTGTTTTTTACTTTCTAGTTTTGCTTTTACTAGGATTTCATAAAACTGAAATCATGCAGTATGTACATTTTGTGTTTGGCTTCATTTGTTCAGCATAATTTCTTCAAGATTAATCAATGTGGTTATGAGAATCAGTAATTCTTTTTCTTTTTATTGCTGGTAACTACTTCTTAGTATATATTTACCATAGTTTATTTATCTACTCACCTGTTGTTGGACGGCTGTTTTTTTCCAGTGTTGAGCTATTATGAATGAAACTGCTATGACATTCATGTACAAGGCATTGAATGGACATATGCTTTCATTTCTCTCAGGTAAATACCTAGTAGTGGTATTGGTGAGTTGTATGGTAATTGTATGTTTACCTTTATAAGAAAGTGTCAAACTATTTTTCAAAGACATTGTACCATATTATACACCCATCAGTAGTGTTTGCAAGTTGCAGCTCCTCCATATCCTGATCAGCACTTGCTGTGGTCAGTCTTTTAATTTTAGTCATTCCACTGGGTGTGTAGGAGTTTTGATTGTGGTTTAATTTGCATTTCCTAAGGACTAATGATTTTTAGCGTATTTTCATTTTTAATTGGCCAGTCATATTTTCTTCTGTAATGTATCTATTCATATATTTTGTCACCTTTTTAATTGGGTAATTTGTCCTCTGCTATTGAGTTATAAGAGTTCTTTATATATCATCAATGCATGTACTTTATCAGGTTTTTGTGTTGGAATATTTTCTCCCAGTCTATGGCTTCCCATTTCGTTTCCTATAAGTGTCTTTCAAAGAACAAATTTTAATTTTTGATGAATTCCAAATGATCAATTTTCTCCTTTCTAACTCATGACTGTTGAGCCCTAAGTAATCTTTGCCTGCCCAAGGTCATAAAGAATTACTTCTATATTTTGTTTAGAAGTTTTAAAATTTCAGCTTTTACATTTAGATATATTCGTCCAATAATAGAGCTTCAAAACATAAGAAACAAAAATGGACAGAACTGAAGATAGAAATAAATTAATTTTGATCAAATATTTCAATACCCACTCTCAATAATTATCTTCATCCGCTTGGGATGCCATAACAAAACGTCACAGAGTAAATGGCTTACAAAACAGAAATAATTTTCTCACAATTCTGGAGGCCGGAAGTCTGAGATTACAGGGTCAGCAAGGTCAGAATGTGGTGAGATCTCTCTTCCTGGTTTGCAGATGGCTACCTTCTTGCTGTGTCCTCACATGGCAGAGAGAGAGAGAGAAAGCTCTCTGGTGTCTCTTCTTAAAAGGACACTAATCTCATCATGAGGTTCCCCACTCTCATGATGCTGTCTAAACCTAATTACCCCCCAAAGCCCCATCTCCAAATACCATCACACTGGGGGTTAGGACTTCCAACATATAAATTTGTGGAGGACACAATTCAGTCCACAGAAATAATCAATAGAATGACTAAACAGAAAATCAGTGAAGCATAGAAGATTTGAGCAATGCATTTAACAAACTTGATTTAACTGACCTTCATAGAACACTCCACATGACAACAGAAAAATAAACACTTTTTCTAATGCACACTGAATATTTACCAGCATATGTCATATTCTGGGTCATTAAAATGTTTCCAATAAATTTAAAAGTATGTTCTCTAACCACAGTGGGATTGTACCAGAACTCAAGAACAAAAACCCTTCTGGAAGATGTCTAAATATCTGAAATGTAAACAACCTAATAACCCATGGACCAAAGAAGACTTCAAAAGGGAGATTAATAAGTGTTTGAACTGAACTCAATAAAAATGAGAACACATTAAAGTTTGGGGGATGCAACTAAAGTAATACTTAGGAAGGGGTATGTAGCATTAAATGTCTACCTTAAAAAAGAAGAAAGGTCTCAAATATTTTTTTAAAAAAACTTTGAATATTAAAAAGCTAGGAAAATAAGAACAAATTAAACTCAGAGTTAGTGGAAGAAAAAAATAATAATAAAGATCAGAGATAATTAGTGACACCAAAAACTTGTTCTTTGAGATGGAACAAGTATATGCCAATAAATTCAAATTAGATGAAATGGACAAATCCCTTGAAAGACATAAATTTACAAAGTTCACATAAGAAGAAACAGATAATCTGAATAGCCATATATTTATTAAAGAAAATGAATTTATAATTAAAGACCTTCCCACAAAGAAAAGTCCAGGTCTAGATGGCTTCTTTGATGAATTCTACCAAACATTTAAGGAACAAATAATACCAACCTGCACAAACTCTTCCAGAAAACTGAAGAGAGACTACTTCCTAAGTCAATAAAGCCATCATTACCCTGGTAACAAAACCAGAGAAGGACACTGCAAGAAAACAAATGATAGATAACCTCTAATGAACATAGATGAATAAATTCTGAACAAATTTTATCAACTCAAACCTTCATACATTACAAGTGGGAATTTAAAATGGGGGAGCTGCTTTGGAAAACAGTTTGCAGTTTCCCAAACTATTAGAGTTACCATATGACACAACAATTCTACTCCCAGGTATCTACCCAAAAGAAATAAAACATGTGTCCACACAAAAACGTACACAAATGTTTACAGCAGCATTAATCATAATAGCCAAAAAGTGGAAACAATCCAAATTCTCATCATTTGACTAGATAAATAAATGTGGTATATGTATACAATAGACTATTATTTGGCAATAAAAAGGAATTTATTAGTGATACATGTTACAAAACAGTTGAGTCTTAATGCAAAGTGTAAGGAGCCAGACACAAAAGACCACATATTATATGATTCCATATATGAAATGTCCAGAATAGGCAAATCTATAAGACATAGATTAGTGATTGTCCAGTGCTGGGTGGAAGGGTTGCCTGGGAGAGACTGCTAATAGGACCAGGGTTTCTTTTGGGGGTCATGAAAAAATCAGATTATGATGATTGCTGTACAAATCTGTACTATAATTAAAACCATTACATTTTATACTTTAAATAAGTAAGCTTTATGGTATGCAAATTATATTTCAATAAAGCTATTAAGTAAATTAGAAACTCAAATCCAACAATATATGAAAAGGGTAACATATCATGACCTAATGATATACAAAATAAATTTCTATATATAAAAGTGGGAATTATCACAGGAGTGCAAGGTTTGTTAACAAGCTAAACATATTAACAAACTAAAAAGTAAAAGCCACATTACCATTCTAACAAATGCAGAAGAAGCATTTAACCAAATTCAATATCCATTCTTGATAAAACCTATCAGAAAAATAGGAATAAAAGGGGGCTTCCTCAACCTGATAAAGAACATCCACAAAAACCCTACAGCTAACATCATATTTGATATATCTGCACATGAAATACTATTCAGCAATAGAAAGGAATGGACAACTGATATGTGCTACACCATGGATGACTCTCAGAATAATTATGATTTCTGAAAGAAGACAGAAAAAAAGGAACTCATACTGTATTGTTCCATTTATGTAAAGTTTTAGGAAATGCAAACTTATCTACGGTGACAAAGCAGATCAGTGGTTGCCTGAGGATGAGGCAGGGGGTAGGTGGGGGGAAAGAGAGGAATTATTAAAGGACAAAGGAAACTGTTGGAGGTGATGAAGATATTCATTATCTTGATTGTAATGATGGTTTTGCAGGTGTATGCATATGTCAAAACGTCAAATTTTACAAATTAAACAGGCACACTTTGCTGTAAATCAATAATACTTCAATAAATTTGTTTAATGATTTCTGCTTCCTGACTGGACCTTGATTGTTAGAATAGAAACAAAGGGAGGGAGGAAGGGAGAGAGGGAGAAAGAAAGAAACTCTGTAGCATGGAGTTAAACAGCATGGAAAAGGAAAGGAACAAATGGAATGAAATGGAAAGGGTCCATCTCTGAAATCCCAAGAAAGGCCTTTCCAGATAAACTAGAAAATGATTTGGGGTCTTATCATTCCATAATTATTTAAGGAGGAAATACCTTCAGGATATTTTAGTATTTGGTGGCATAGAATTAGAGATAAGAGATTTGCTTTGACAAACTTAAACTTTTTTGCTCAAAACAGTATTTCTGAAAAAAGAAAAATACATTCCATAATTTTGTCCTATGTATTTTATAAGTATAGCAATGTCTTCATTTTTTTCATTTTAAGCAGTGAGTTGACAGGTTCAGATGAAGAAGGGGACAGTTTACTGCCTAGTTCATGGGTACAGCATGAGAAGACCATAAAATCCACATTGGAAGATCTCTACAGCATTTCCCATTCCTCATAGGATGGGAGTAGCAGTTGTTTCAAGTTACTAAGGAATTTGATTATTCTCAGCTCCACTAAGGGATTTTACGATTACAAGAAAAAGGCACTCAAGCAATAAATACGTTTGCACTTGTAGGAAAATTAAGAGTAGCTCCTTGTGACAGAGCCTGCTAATTGACCCTAATGTCTAGTCTCTCATCCTTCCTTTTAATATTCCACACCCCCTGCAAAAAGGTTGAACATGAAATATAGCCAATCAATTGCCTAATACACTTCCCAGACTCCCTTGCATCTAAATATGGCTAGAGTAATCAAAACAGTATGGTACTGGCACAAAAACAGATCAATGGAACAGAATAGAAAGCCCAGAAATAAACCCACACACCTATGGTCAACTAATCTATCACAAGGAGGCAAGAATATACAATGGAGAAAAGACAGTCTCTTCAATAAGTGGTGCTGGGAAAACTGGACAGCTACATATAAAAGAATGAAATCAAAACATCCTCTAACACCATACACAAAAATAAACTCCAAATGGATTAAAGACCTATATGTAAGATCGGATACTATAAAACTCTTAGAGGAAAACATAGGCAGAACACTCTTTCACATAAATTGCAGCAATATCTTTTTTGGATCTACCTCCTAGAGTACTGAAAGTGAAAACAAAAATAAACAAATGGGACCTAATTAAACTTAAAAGCTTTTGCACAGCAAAGGAAACCATAAACAAAACGAAACCATGAGAAAATACTTGCAAAAGATGCTACTGACAAGGGATAATCTCCAAAATATACAAACAGCTCGTCCAGCTCAATATAAAAAAAAAAAACAACCCAATTGAAAAATGGGCAGAAGAGCTAAATAGACATTTCTCCAAAGAAGACACACGGATGTCCAAAAGGCACATGAAAAGATGCTCAACATCTCTAATTATTAGAGAAATGCAAATCAAAACTACAGTGAAGTATCACGGTCAGAATGGCCATTACCAAAAAGTCTACAAACAGTAAATGCTAGAAAGGGTGTGGAGAAAAGGGAACCCTCCTACACTGTTGGTGGGAATGTAAACTGGTACAACCACTATCAAAAACAGTATGGAGGTTCCTTAAAAAAAAAAATAATAGCGCTACCATATGACCCAGCAATCCCACTCCCAAGCATATATCCAGAGAAAACCATAATTCAAAAAGATTCGTGCACCCCAATGTTCACTGTACCACTATTCGCAATAGCCAGTACATGGAAGCAACCTAGATGTGGTAGATATATACAATGGAATATTACTCAGCCATTAAAAAAAGAACAAAATAATGCCATTTGCAGCAACATGGATGGACATAGAGATTATCATGCTAAGTGAAGTAAGTCAGACAGGGAAAGACAAATACTGTATGATATCACTTATATGTGGAATCTAAAACAGTGATACAAATGAACTTCTTTACAAAACAGAAACAGACTCACAGACTTTGAAAACAAACTTACAGTTACCAAAGGGAAAGGTGGTGGGGGGGGAGGGATAAACTAGGAGTTTGGGAGTAACATATAAACACTACTATAGGATTCTGGAGAAGATGGCGGAAGAGTAAGACGTGGAGATCACCTTCCCCCCAAAGATACATCAGAAATACATCTACAAGTGGAACTGATCCTATAGAACACCCACTGATGGCTGGCAGAAGACCTCAGACCTCCCAAAAGGCAAGAAACTCCCCACGTACCTGGGTAGGGCAGAAGAAAAAAGAGACATAAGAATAGGGACGGGACCTGCACCAGTGGGACTGAGCTGTGAAGGCGGAAAGGTTTCCACACACTAGAAGCCCCTTCGCGGGCGACGACTGCGGGTGGCGGAGGGCGGAAGTTTCAGAGCCACGGACGACAGCGCAGCCACAGGGGTGCAGAGGGCAAACGGAGAGATTCCCGCATGGAGGATCGGTGCCGACCAGCACTCACCAGCCCGAGAGGCTTGTCTGCTCACCCGCCGGGGCGGGCGGGGGCTAGGAGCTGAGGTTCGGGCTTCGGATGTCAGATCCCAAGGAGAGGACTGGGGTTGGCGGTGTGAACACAGGCTGAAGAGGTTAGTGCACCACGGCTAGCCAGGAGGGAGTACAGGAAAAAGTCTGGAACTGCCTAAGAGGCAAGAGACCATTGTTTTGGGGTGCGCGAGGAGAGGGGATTCAGAGCGCTGCTTAAAGGAGCTCCAGAGACAGGCGCAAGCCACGGCTATCAGAGCGGACCCCAGCGACGGCCATGAGACGCTAAGGCTGCTACTGCAGCCACCAAGAAGCCTGTGTGCAAGCACAGGTCACTATCCACACCGCCCCTCCCGGGAGCCTGTGCAGCCCGCCACTGCCAGGGTCCCGTGATACGGGGACAACTTCCCCGGAAGAACACACAGTGTGCCTCAGGCTACTGCAACGTCACGCCGGCCTCTGCCCTGCAGGCTCACCCCGCATCCATACCCTTCCCTCCCCCCAGCCTAAGTGAGCCAGAGCCCCTGAATAAGCTGCTCCTTTAACTCCATCCTGTCTCAGCAAACAACAGACGCCCGCAGACGACTTACACACAGAGGCGGGGCCAAATCCAAAACTGAACCCTGGGAGCTGCGCAAAGAAAGAAGAGAAAGGGAAATTTCTCCCAGCAGCCTCAGAAGCAGCGGATTAAAGCTCCACAATCAATTTGATGTACCCTGCATCTGTAGAACACCTGAATAGAAAACAAATCATCCCAAATTGAGGAGGTGGACTCTGGGAGCAAGATATATTATTTTTTCCCCTTTTCCACTTTCTGTGAGTGTGTATATGTATGCTTCTGTGTGAGACTTTGTCTGTAGAGCTTTGCTTTCACCATTTGTCCTAGGGTTCTGACCATTCTTTTTTTTTTTTTTTTTTACTTAAAAAAATGTTTTTGCTTAATAATTATTTTTTTATTTTCATAACTTTATTTTATTTTATCCCCTTCCTTCCTTCCTTTCTTTCTTTCTTTTACTTCCTTCCTTCCTTTTTTCTCCCTTTCATTCTGAGCCGTGTGGATGAAAGGCTCTTGGTGCTGCAGCCAGGAGTCAGTGCTGTGCCTCTGAGGTGGGAGAGCCAACTTCAGGACACTGGTCCACAAGAGACCTCCCAGCTCCACGTAATATCAAACGGCAAAAATCTCCCAGAGATCTCCATCTCAACACCAACACCCAGCCTCACTCAACGACCAGCAAGCTACAGTGCTGGACACCCTATGCCAAACAACTAGCAAGACACGAACACAACCCCACCCATTAGCAGAGAGGCTGCCTAAAATCATAATATGTCCACAGACACCCCAAAACACACCACCAGACGTGGACCTGCCCACCAGAAAGACAAGATCCAGACTCATCCACCAGAACACAAGCACTAGTCCCCTCCACCAGGAAACCTACACAACCCACTGAACCAACTTTAGCCACTGGGGACAGACACCAAAAAACGGGAACTACAAACCTGCAGCCTGCGAAAAGGAGACCGCAAACACAGTAAGATAAGCAAAATGAAAAGACAGAAAAACACACAGCAGATGAAGGAGCAAGGTAAAAACCCACCAGACCTAACAAACGAAGAGGAAATAGGCAGTCTACCTGAAAAAGAATACAGAATAATGATAGTAAAGATGATCCAAAATCTTGGAAATGGAATAGAGAAAATGCAAGAAACATTTAACAAGGACCTGGAAGAACTAAAGAGGAAACAAGCAATGATGAAGAACACAATAAATGAAATTAAAAATACTCTAGAAGGGATCAATGGTAGAATAACGAGTCAGAAGAACGGATAAGTGACCTGGAAGATAAAATAGTGGAAATAACTACTGCAGAGCAGAATAAAGAAAAAAGAATGAAAAGAACTAAGGACAGTCTCATAGACCTCTGGGACAACATTAAACCCACCAACATTTGAATTATAGGGGTCCCAGAAGAAGAAGAGAAAAAGAAAGGGACTGAGAAAATATTTGAAGAGATTATAGTTGAAAACTTCCCTAATATGGGAAAGGAAAGAGTTAATCAAGTCCAGGAAGCACAGAGAGTCCCATACAGGATAAATCCAAGGAGAAACACGCCAAGACACATATTAATCAAACTGTCAAAAATTAAATACAAAGAAAACATATTAAAAGCAGCAAGGGAAAAACAACAAATAACACATAAGGGAATCCCCATAAGGTTAACAGTTGATCTTTCAGCAGAAACTCTGCAAGCCAGAAGGGAGTAACAGGACATATTTAAAGTGATGAAGGAGAAAAACCTACAACCAAGATAACTCTACCCAGCAAGGAACTCATTCAGATTCGATGGAGAAATTAAAACCTTTACAGACAAGCAAAAACTAAGAGAATTCAGCACCACCAAACCAGCTTTACAACAAATGCTAAAGGAACTTCTCTAGGCAAGAAACACAAGAGAAGGAAAAGACCTACAATAACAAACCCAAAACAATTAAGTAAATGGGAATAGGAACATACATATCGATAATTACCTTAAATGTAAATGGATTAAAAATGCTCCCACCAAAAGACACAGATTAGCTGAATGGATACAAAAACAAGACCCTTATATATGCTGTCTACAAGAGACCCACTTCAGACCTAGGGACACATACAGACTGAAAGTGAGGGGATAGAGAAAGGTATTCCATGCAAATGGAAATCAGAAGAAAGCTGGAGTAGAAATTCTCATATCAGACAAAATAGACTTTAAAATAAAGACTATTACTAGAGACAAAGAAGGCCACTACGTAATGATCAAGGGATCGACCCAAGAAGAAGACATAACAATTGTAAATATTTATGCAGCCAACATAGGAGCACCTCAATGCATAAGGCAAATACTAACAGCCATAAAAGGGGAAATCGACAGTAACACAATCATAGTAGGGGACTTTAACACCCCACTTGCACCAATGGACAGGTCACCCAAAATGAAAATAAATGAGGAAACACAAGCTTTAAATGATACATAAAACAAATGGACTTAACTGATATTTATAGGACATTCCATCCAAAAACAACAGAATACACATTTTTCTCAAGTGCTCATGGAACATTCTCCAGGATAGATCTTATCTTGGGTCACAAATCTAGCCTTGGTAAATTCAAGAAAATTGAAATCGTATCAAGTATCTTTTCCAACCACAATGGTATGAGACTAGATAAAAATTACAGAAAAAAGATCTGTAAAAAATACAAACACATGGAGGCTAAACAATACACTACTTAATAACGAAGTGATCACTGAAGAAATCAAAGAGGAAATCAAAAAATACCTAGAAACAAATGACAATGGAGACACAACAACCCAAAACCTATGGGATGCAGCAAAAGCAGTTCTAATAGGGAAGTTATAGCAATACAATCCTACCTTAAGAAACAGGATACATTTCAAATAAACAACCTAACCTTGCACCTAAAGCAATTAGAGAAAGAAGAACAAAAACACCCCAAAGCTAGCAGTAGGAAAGAAATCATAAAGATCAGATCAGAAATAAATGAAAAAGAAATGATGGAAATGAGAGCAAAGATCAATAAAACTAAAAGCTGGTTCTTTGAGAAGATAAACAAATTGATAAACCATTAGCCAGACTCATCAAGAAAAAAAGGGAGAAGACTCAAATCAATACAATTAGAAATAAAAAAGGAGAAGTAACAACTAACACTGCAGAAATACAAAAGATCATGAGAAATTACTACAAGCAGCTCTATGCCCATAAAATGGACAACCTGGAAGAAATGGACAAATTCTTAGAAATGCACAACCTGCCGAGACTGAACAAGGCAGAAATAGAAAATATGAACACACCAATCACAAGCACTGAAATTGAAACTGTGATTAAAAATTTTCCAACAAACAAAAGCCCAGGACCAGATGGCTTCACAGGCGAATTCTATCAAACATTTAGAGAAGAGCTAACACCTATCATTCTCAAACTCTTCCAAAATAGAGCAGAGGGAGGAACACTCCCAAACTCATTCTACAAGGCCACCATCACCCTGATACCAAAACCAGACAAAGATGTCACAAAGAAAGAAAACTACAGACCAATATCACTGGTGAACATAGATGCAAAAATCCTCAACAAAATACTAGCACACAGAATCGAACAGCATATTAAAAGGATCATACACAATAATCAAGTGGGGTTTATTCCAGGAATGCAAGGATTCCTCAGTATACGCAGATCAGTCAACGTGATACACCATACTATCAAACTGAAGGAGAAAAACCATAGGATCATCTCAATAGATGCAGAGAAAGCTTTCAACAAAATTCAACACCCATTTATGATAAAAACTCTGCAGAAAGTAGGCACAGAGGGAACTTGCCTCAACATAATAAAGGCCATATATGACAAACCCACAGCCAACATCATCCTCAATGGTGAAAAACTGAAACCAATTCCACTAAGATCAGGAAGAAGACAAGGTTGCTCACTCTCACCACTCTTATTCAACATAGTTTTGGAAGTTCTAGCCACAGCAATGAGAGAAGAAAAAGAAATAAAAGGAATCCAAATTGGTAAAGAAGAAGTAAAGCTGTCACTCTTTGCAGATGACATGACACTATACATAGAGAATCCTATAGATGCTACCAGAAAACTACTAGAGCTAATCAATGAATTTGGTAAAGTAGCAGGATACAAAATTAATGCACAGAAATCTCTGGCATTCTTATACACCAATGATGAAAAATCTGAAAGTGAAATTAAGAAAACATTCCCATTTACCACTGCAACAAAAAGAATAAAATATCTAGGAATAAACCCACCTAATGAGACAAAAGACCTGTATGCAGAAAATTATAAGACACTGATGAAAGAAATTAAAGATGATACAAATAGATGGAGAGATATACCATGTTTCTGGATTGGAAGAATCAACATTGTGAAAATGACTCTACTACCCAAAGCAATCTACAGATTCAATGCAGTCTCTATGACACTACCACTGGCATTTTTCACAGAACTAGAACAAAAAATTTCACAATTTGTATGGAAACACAAAAGACCCCAAATAGCCAAAGCAATCTTGAGAATGAAAAATGAAGCTGGAGGAATCAGGCTCCCTGACTTCAGACTACACTACAAAGCTACAGTAATCAAGAGAGTATGGTACTGGCACAAAAACAGAAAGATAGATCAATGGAACAGGATAGAAAGCCCAGAGATAAACCCATGCACATATGGTCACCTTATCTTTCATAAAGGAGGCAAGAATATACAGTGGAGAAAAGACAGCCTCTTCAATAATTGGTGCTGGGAAAACTGGACAGGTACATGTAAAAGTATGAAATTAGGGCTTCCCTGGTGGTGCAGTGGTTGAGGGTCCGCCTGCCGATGCAGGGGACACGGGTTCGTGCCCTGGTCCGGGAGGATCCCACATGCCGCGGAGCGGCTGGGCCCGTGAGCCATGGCCGCTGAGCCTGCGCGTCCAGAGCCTGTGCTCCGCAACAGGAGAGGCCACAACAGTGAGAGGCCCGCATACCGCAAAAAAAAAAAAACAACAAAAAGTATGAAATTAGAACACTACCTAACACCATACACAAAAATAAACTCAAAATGGTTTAAAGACCTAAATGTAAGGCCATACACTATAAAACTCTTAGAGGAAAACATAGGCAGAACACTCTATGACATAAATCACAGCAAGATTCTTTTTGACCCACCTCCTAGAGAAATGGAAATAAAAACAAAAATAAACAAATGGAACCTAATGAAACTTAAAAGCTTTTACATAGCAAAGGAAATCATAAACAAGACCAAAAGATAACCCTCAGAATGGGAGAAAATATTTGCAAATGAAGCAACTGACAAAAGATTAATCTCCAAAATTTACAAGCAGCTCATGCAGCTCAATAACAAGAAAACAAACAACCTTATCCAAAAATCGGCAGAAGACCTAAATAGACATTTCTCCAAAGAAGATATACAGATTGCCAACAAACACATGAAAGAATGCTCAACATCATTAATCATTATAGAAATGCAAATCAAAACTACAATGAGATATCATCTCATACCAGTCAGAATGGCCATCATCAAAAAATCTAGAAACAAGAAATGCTGGAGAGGGTGTGAAGAAAAGGGGACCCTCTTGCACTGTTGGTGGGAATGTAAATTGATACAACCACTATGGAGAACAGTATGGAGGTTCCTTAAAAAACTACAAATAGAACTACCATATGACCCAGCAATCCCACTACTGGGCATATACCCTGAGAAAATCATAATTCAAAAAGAGTCATGTACCACAATGTTCATTGCAGCTCTATTTACAGTAGCCAGGACATGGAAGCAACCTAAATGTCCATCAACAGAGGAATGGATAAAGAAGATGTGGCACATATATACAATGGAATATTACTCAGCCATAAAAAGAAACGAAATTGAGTTATTTGTAGTGAGGTGGATGGACCTGGAGTCTGCCATACAGAGTGAACTAAGTCAGAAGAAGAAAAACAAATCCCGTATGCTAACACATATATATGGAATCTAAGAAAAAAGAAAATGTCATGAAGAGCCTAGGGGTAGGATGGGAATAAAGCACAGACCTACTAGAGCATGGACTTGAGGATATGGGGAGGGGGAAGGGTAAGCTGTGACAAAGTGAGAGAGTGGCATGGACATATATACACTACCAAACGTAGGGTGGATAGCTAGTGGGAAGCAGCCGCATAGCACAGGGAGATCAGCTAGGTGGTTTGTGACCACCTAGAGGGGTGGGATAGGGAGGGTGGGAGGGAGGGAGATGCAAGAGGGAAGCGATATGGGAACATATGTATATGTATAACTGATTCACTTTGTTGTAAAGCAGAAACTAACGCACCATTGTAAAGCAGTTGTACTCCAATAAAGATGTTAAAAAAAAAAACAACTACTATATATAAAATAGATAATCAACAAGGACCTACTGTATAACACAGGGAACTCTACTAAATACTCTGTAATAACCTATATGGGAAAAGAGCCTGAAAAAGAATAGATATGTGCATATGTATAACTGAATCACTTTGCTGTACACCTGAAACACAACATTGTAAATCAACTCTGCACCAATATAAAATTAAAAATTTTTTTAAATAAAATAATATGGCCAAGTGACTAGGTTCTCACCAGTGGAATGTACACAGGGGTAACGTGTGCAGCTTTTACATCACTTCCTTAAATGGGAATCACTGCCCTCTACTTCTCTCTTTTCCTCTTCCTGAAGACTGGAACATAAATGTGGCCATAAAGTACAAGCATCAAAATTACAGATGTGGACAACACCCTAGTCAAAAGCGGGGCAACATGATTAAAGTGACTGGATTCCTGGCTGACGTTGTGAGTCAGAGTCATCTTCCTACTCCTTCCCTCTGGAATATTCAGTGACAGAGAAATAAACTTGTCTCTTATTTGAGCCTTTATAGATTGGGGTTTCCTTGCTATAGCAGCATGGTGTCTTCTCAGGTAATTGGGGATCCTTGTCCTTACCCACCTAAACTTGGTATATGTCTTGAAACAAAAGAGATGTGGGAAGAGTTATGAATTAAAGGCATAAGAATGTGATAACACTAAGGCTGAAAGAAGTAAACTCCTAACCAGAGACAAAAGTGAAAGAAGAAATCTAAGGATGACTGAGGCAGAGGACTCAGCTGAAGAAGGAAAGGAGGGAGTGAAGAGAATCTGCCTAGTACTGAGCCTCTTGTTTTAAATCAAGAGGAACTTGAAAAATACTTATTCAAGACCATTTCACTTTCTTGCCATAATTTAAAGTCAGTAGTTTATTTTTGGCAACGGTGGGTTCTCTAATTATACAGGCAAATGTGTTAATGAAGTAAAGTGGTATTGCTCCCCATAAAGCAAATGCCCTTTATTGTGCAAATAGTACAAATAACTCTGAGCTCTCTATCTTCTAATAAAGTGGATTTTCATCTAATTTTTCAACTATACAGCAATAAAGAGTGAGATACTATTTATCTTATTTCTTTCATCCATATCTAGTCTTCATAACAAGTTCAGAAAACGTGCTGTTTCATGACTCTTTGGTCTTTGTAAAATGAAAATAATTTAATCATTCTTAGAATCAAATATTGCCATCTAAAACTTAAATGTGTGTCATGAGGACACCACTACAAGTCTAACATGCAAACATGGCATTTCACTGGCTTTGCCCTCCCACTGAAATGCAATCCTCAATTCCCACAATTCCTTTTCAAGAAAACCTTACTGACATCACTCCCCCATCACCATCTATTTCTAGCAATAATTCCCTATCAGTTCATTATGGCTACAATAGTGCTGTATAACAATCTCAGCAGCATACAATAATACGGATTTATCTATCTCATGGCTGTGGGTAAATTGATTTACACTGGGCTCAGCTGGGCAATTTTACTGCTCCCACCTGGGCTCATTTACACATCTGAAGGTTGTCAGGGGACCAGCAGACCCTAGACTGGGCTCAACTCTAGCAAACTGTCTCTGCTCCACTTGTCTATCATCCTGCTCCTGGTAACAGGAGGAAGCTCAATCATGCAGGCTTTTTTTCACGCCTTTGGTCATGTCATGCCTGTTAACATTCCATTGGCAGAAGCATTGGTCTGAACCCAAAAGAGTAGGGAAATATACTCTGCCTCTTTAGTGGAATAAACTGCAAAGTCACATAACAATGCACATGGATACATGGAGAAAGGAAGAATTAGGGCCATTAATGTGTCCTACCAAAGATTTGTGTATGGGTACTGAAAGAAAAAATTCTTTTTCCACACTCTACTCCCAATACTTCTGACACCAGATGTCTGGGGGATTTTCCCATTCCAAGCAATTCTCTGACACGAGCTGGATGTCCTATAATTTAATTCAATTCTGACCCTACCTGGAGACAGTGTCAGACCCCAAAGGGTAAGGGCTAAGTCCCACAAGACTGTCCCCTCATTTCAGAACTAGTCGCAAGTACAGGTTGTCACCTGGGCTTATGACCCACTAGCTACAAATTAGGGGTTCTCACAACCCCCTCCTCAGGTTTCATAACTCTCAGGTTTCATAATTCACTAGAATGGCTCACAGAACTCAGGAAAATTGTTTACTTACTAGATTCCTGATTTGCTGTAAAAGGATATATAGAAGGGTTCCTTTTTCTCCATACCCTCTCCAGCATTTATTATTTGTAGACTTCTTAATGATGGCCATTCTGACTGGTGTGAGATGTACCTCATTGTATTTTGATTTGCACTTCTCTAATAATAAGCAATATTGAGCATCTTTTCATGTGCCTGTTGGCCATCTGGATGTCTTCTTCGGAGAAATATCTATTTAGGTCTTCTGCCCATTTTCTGATTTGGTTGTTTGTTTTTTGATATGAAGCTGTATGAGCTATTTGTATATTTTGGAAACTAATCCCTAGCATCATTTGCAAATATTTTCTCCCATTCCATAGGTTCATTTTGCTTATGGTTTCCTTTGCTGTGCAAAAGCTTTTAAGTTTAATTGGGTCCCATTTGTTTATTTTTGTTTTCATTTCCATTACTCTAAGAGACGGACCCAAAATAACATTGCTGCGATTTATGTCAAGGAGTGTTCTGCCTATGTTTTCCTCTAGGAGTTTTGTAGTGTCTGGTCTTACATTTAGATCTTTAATCTATTTTGAGCTTATTTTTGTATATGATATTACAGAATGTTCTAATTTTATTCTTTTCCATGTAGCTGTCCAGTTTTCCCAGCACTACTTATTGAAGAGATTGTCTTTTCTCTATTGTATATTCTTGCCTCCTTTGTTGTAGATTAATTGACCATAATTGGATGGGTTTATTTCTGGGCTTTCTATCCTGTTCCATTGATCTATATGTCTGGTTTTTTGCCAGTACCATACTATTTTGATTACTGTAGCTTTGTACTACAGTCTGAAGTCAGGGAGCCTGATTTTTCCAGCTTCGTTTTTCTTTCTCAAGATTGCTCTGACTATTCAGGGTCTTTTGTGTTTCCATACAGATTTTAAAATTATTTGCCTTGGTTCTGTGAAAAATGCCATTGGTAATTTGGGGGATTGCACTGAATCTGTAGATTAGCTTGGGGAGTATTGTCATTTTGACAATATTGATTGTTCCAATCAAAGAACACAGAGTATCTTTCCAACTGTTTGCATCATCTTCAATTTCTTTCTTATACTTTTTCAGAGTACAGGTCCTTTGCATCCTTAGTAGGTTTATTCCTAGGTATTTTATTCTTTTTGATGCAATGATAAATGGAATTTTTTCCTTAATTTCTCTTTCTGATATTTCATTGGCAGGAACCCTCCTATACTGTTGGTGGGACTGTAGATTGGAACAGCCACTTTGGAGAACAGTATGGAGGTTCCCTAAAAAATTAAAAATAGAGTTACCATATGATCCTGCAATCCCACTCACGGGCATATATCCAAAGAAAACTATAATTCAAAAAGATACATGCACCCCAATATTCATAGCAGCACTATTTACAATAGCTAAGACATGGAAGCAAACTAAATATTCACAGACAGATGAACATATAAAGAAGATGTGGGGTGTGTGTGTATACATACACACACACACACACACACACACACACACACAATGGAATATTACTCAGCCATAAAAAAGAATGAAATAATGCCATTTGCAGCAACATGGATAGACCTAGAAATTATCATGCTAAGTGAAGTAAGTTAGACAGAGAAAGACAAATACTGTATGATATCACTTATATGTGGAATCTAAAACAATGATACAAATGAACTTATTTACAAAACAGAAATAGACTCAACAGACATAGGAAACAAACTTACAGTTACCAAAGGGGATGGAGGGGGGTGGGCGGAAAAATAAATTAGGAGTTTGGGATTAACATATACACACTACTATATATAAAATAGATAAACAACAAGGACCTGCTGTGTAGCACAGGGAACTATATTCAATATCTTGTAATAACCTATAATGGAAAAGAATCTGAGAAAGAATATATATATATATATATATATGAATGAATCACTTTGCTGTATACCTGAAACTAACATAACATTGTATATTAACTACACTTCAATTAAAAACAGCTAAAAGAAAAAAAAAGGATATGTAGATGAGTAGCACAAGGTATGGGGAAAGTGGCACAGAGCCTCCATGCCCTCTCCTAGTGCAACACTCTCCCAGCACCAACAGCTCTCTGAACCCCATACTTCAGAGATTTTTATAGAGGCTTCATTATATAGTCATGATTGATTAAATAATTCGTCATTTTGTGATTAAATCAACCTCTAGCCTCTTTCCCCTCCCCTGAGGTTAAGGGGTGGGGCTGAAAGTTCCAACTCTCCAATCACAGGGTTGGTTCCCCTAGCAACCAGCCCCTATCCTTAAGGGCTTTTCAAAAATCACCTCATTAATATAAACTCAGGTGTGGCTGAAAGGGACTTGTTATGAACAAAAAAGGACTATTGCTCTTACAGGGAATTCCGTGAGTTTTAGAAGCTCTGTGCCAGGAACCAAGAGGAAAACCAAACGTCTATTATTATAAATCACAATATCACAAGTATACACACAAATCCTCATACATACAAAAACACTCCTATTCTGTAGTCTCCTGCTCATCTGTTGCCTCTCCTTAAGATGTCCTTCCTAAACATCTCCTGACTCAGATATAGTTGCAGCCACATTATAGTGGTAAAAGTAGAGACTAGGAGTCAGCCAACATTATTCATATTCTGGATAAGTCACTAATCAACTGTGTAACCAGTGAGAGCTCTGAAAATAATCTCTTCAAGTTTCTTTCCAACTCCTGATTCTCAGTTCTGTGTTTAGACTAACTTCCCATCATTCCATTCTAGGTTCCCACAATCATTAGACATCATCTTCATTCATTTGTTCAGCAAACATCTACTGGTATCTTTTGTATATTAGGACCTATTCCAGGAACTAGGAATTCAGAGAAATATTAAGCCAATCCTCATCTTCCAGGAATCACAATCCAGTGCATAGAACAGACAACTAAAGCAACAATGCCAATGACAATTTGTAGTGTAAGTGCCTAACAATTAGCTTTTTTGATTGTAATGTAAGTGCCAAACATTAAGCTTTTGATTGCCGAGGCATCCATTTCAAAGACATTCATCTCTAATAAACACATTGAGAGCTACACAGCTAGATAGAGAACCAGGCCACCCCATCCATGAAGTTCCCCTTTTGGAAACCCTGGATGACTTAGGTAACTGACCACTCGAGTGACCCTGCTTTTTTTTCCCTTCCTGCACTTTAATTCTCATGTCTATGTTTTAAATTCAACAATTAACAGTGAACCTGCAAAAATGTAGGCACCCCACACTTGATCCCACAAAAAAGCAGAGCCCCAGGTCTGCTCTCTCCCTCTCCTTCTCCCTTTCCCTCTCTCTCTTTCTCTCTCTCTACCTGTGACCTCCCTGTTTGATCTTGGGCATGCCCTGTACCCTCCAGGTCCTATGAGTAATAAACTTTGTTTTTTAAGCTCCCTGATGGTTATTGCTAAGGTGTATCTGTTATCGAGTCCAACCTCACTTTGCTTGCCGCACAACAGGCCAATAAATCGGGAGACAAGGTGCTGAGGCAAGGAATAGCAACTTTATTCGGAAAGTTGGCAGACTGAGAAGATGGTAGAGTAGGGTCCTCAAAGAACCATCTTATCAGGGTCTGGATGCCAGTTTCTTTTATAGACAGGGAGGAGGAGGATGTGAGGAAGTAAAGCAAAAAGGCCATTTATCTGGCAAAACAGGAGAGGATGTGTTAATTTCTCCTTTTCTTCAGCCATTCACAGGTGGGCAGGGTCAGAATGTCTCTCTGTGAGCTGAACAAAGGCCTTTTAGTTTAATAGTCAGGCAGAGGGGCAGGGTTCCCTGTGGCAGGATGCTTACAGCTATAGACTGATTATAATAACAAAAGCAACGAAAAGCAAAGGTTACAGTAAAAGAAACAGATCCAATATGGAGTCAGAATTGCCTCTTCCCTGTTACACATCTTGCAATCATAATAAAAACCACAGGGGACAATCCAGCCACAACATAGGCTCTGGTCTGGGAAATGTCTGTGAGAGCTCACCCCAAGTAGTAGTAGTAACCAGGTGAGTGCTTCAGGCATTCCTAGCTGACAACGTCACCATCAGTAGGCTGAGACTGACACAAAACACAAGTACTTTGATAAAAGTTCTGACAGCTAAGCCTGAAGGAAGGGCAGTTCAACCAAATGGTCTGCTTCCTGTTATACTACATACTGGTCGAAGATGCTAGGTGATTTATACAACTGATATAAAAATTTCAAGTAATCTATCTTGGCTATCTCCAGGATTGGACTGACCCAATTTCTACCACAAAGATACCAAAAGGGTTGGGAGCATGTTTTAACTAGGAAAAGGTAGAATTTGAGCATTTCTGCTTATATTTCACTGGTGAGAACTTGGTCACATGGCCATGCTAGCTATAAGAAAGGCTAGGAAATGAGTTATCTATCTAGTTGCCTATGTGTCTAGATAAGTCTGGGGGCATGGAGTTCAATGCTAAAAAGTAGAAGAAATGGAGGTGAAATATTGAGTACAGCTGTGAAGTTTGTGTCACAAAAAGCTACCCTTAACTTCCCTGGAACCCAGATTTCTTCTATCTTGTGGCTCTGCTTTTGTCATCACATGACTTCCATCTCATCACTCAATAAGACTAAAGAGTCCCCTGCCATTATGGCCACTTTGCAGCCAACAGGAAATGGGAAAAGTGGGATGGTACATGCCTTCCTTTTAAGGGCATGCCCTAAAAGTTGCAAATAACACTTTATCTTATATCATACCTGAACCTAGCTGCAAGAGAGGCTGGAAAATGGACTCTATTAATTGGCTGGTCATGGGCCCAATGGTAAAATTTCTATAACAAGGAAGAAAATGAATAGGTATTGGAAGACAATTCAATTTCTGCCAAGAAACCAAGAATAAACCATAATTGGGTGCCTGGGGGGAAAAAACCTAGGTGAGCTTAACAGGCTATTTTCACTCAAGAGTCAAAAGCAAGTGGTTAAGCCTCATCATATATGTGCGTGTCTGATTAAAAGTGTGTGTGTAGGCACAAAAACTGTAACAAAGGCATGTTCATGGGCTACTCCACATGGGCTACTCTTCAGGTGCAAGAGTTGCTTGAAATTGCCTGCCTAGCTCTCCTCCTCACTTCTTTTAGAAAGGAAAGACTCTTTTCTGCTGAAAGGAAACCTAAGCTGATCTTCCAAATAAAATGCTGAGTGGGAGTTAGAAGGGAAGAATATATAATAAAGCTAATCAGTCTGGACCCGATTAATAGGAAGAAATATTTCGGGAATTGAAGAATGAGTTGAATGAGCCTATGGAGATGAGAGAAGAGCAGAGAAGAAAGAGGATTCTAATGAATTCTAAAAAAACTGTATTATTAGTTTTTCTATTAATACATAACTAACTGATAACCCTAGAGACTTAAAACAACACAAATTTGTTATCTCACAGTTTCCTTGGATCAAAAGTCCAGGCACAACTTAACTGGACTTCTGTTCAGCATCTCACAAAGCTGCAGTCAAGGTGTCAGCTGTGCTGCAGTACTCATTTGGAGCATGGGGTTTTTTACCAAGCACATTCACTCATTCAGTGTTGCCTGAATTCAATTCCTTATGGTTATGGGACTGAAAGAGGCCATATTTTCTTGCTAGCTATTGGTGGCTGGGGACCACACTCAGTGTCTAGAAGTTGTACATAGTTCTTGCCTTGTCTTATAGTCAGTTCACAACATAGGTAAATTTGCTTTCTTCCAGGCCACCACTTCTTCTAAAAGTTCATCTGATTAGGTCATTCCCATCCAGGATAATCCCCTTTGATTAACTCAAAGTCAACTGATTAGTAACCTAATATTCACTGGTCTCATCTACACTCAAAGGGAAAGGGATTACATAAAACATGTAAACCAGAGCGTGGGAATCTCAGGAGCCATCTTAAAATACTGCCTACGGCACTGTATGTCTGAATCCTTTTAGCATTTTTTAGAAATGAGAGTAAAGCATGGAACTCCTTTTTTACTTAAGTTGGTTTGTCAAATTATGTTTTATTAACACTGCTAGAAAACGATACATTGGGTCTCAGGATTTAGAAAGAGAGAAATTTCATGGACATTAGGTCTTGAACCATGGGAAAGGATGAATAACTTGTGACAGTCTTTGTGTCTCTGAAAACCTATTTTCAGATATTGTAATATTAGACTCTTCTGAATATATCCTCTCAAATAAATACAGTCCACTATAGGGGAAATATAAATATTTGCATTTAGAAAATGACTGAACATTTTTTATATGTATCAGAATTGCCTATGTAGAGCCAAAAATAGAAGGATATTTGTCCTTATGAGAGGAAATATTTTATATTTTTTATATACTGCTTACTATACAACAATGGGTGGTAACTAAGTTTATTTGTGCTCCAAAGATTTCTTAAAATGATTTGGAAATTAACTCTAAGAAAATCTGAAAGAGCCATTGTAAAAATGGTGGGTGTTTAAAGGTATATTATTAAATAAATCTTTATAAATTCAGTATTTTAAAAAACCTAAAATGTATTAATGGCCTATTTTTTGTATTTTGATATATTTTACTTCATTTAATATTCACAATGATTTTTCAACATTTCCTTTACTTTCTCCATTTTCACACTCAGGGTAGATGACTTCAAGACCACACAGCTGGTCAGGAGCACACTTGGGAAGGAAACAAACTAGAACATTTCAACTCCATAGTCCTTACATTTTTTGGCTATGCCACAGTGGTTTCTCAGTCATTTATCCACCTATTCATTCATTCAGCAAATATTTCTTTAGTGCTTGTTATGTTTCAATAACAGCCATAAACTCTCGGTAATAGTGGTAAACAAATAGATCTAAGTTTTGCCTTCATGGAGCTGCTAATCTGGTGTATTCAGAAATTCAGCTTGAATTTTTCATCCTCCGTCCAGCCTCCCCTCATCCATATAAAAACAACTAATTCTCCCACTGTGTGTCCACAGCACATTATACTTAGTACTTTGAGAGTACACAGCATATTGTATCATGATTTACTGTATCCCAGACAGTAAGCCAAGCAAGATGCCTTCCAGGCTCCCTTCCCAGGATGGCTGCCACACTAATAGGGCACACATCTGTCACAAACCAGAGGATACAAAGGAAAGCAAGGGAAGGAACACACAACCTGAGTTGACTGTCAATTTTAAAGAAGGAAAGGGAAGCCATACCATACTAAATGAGATTGCTAAGCAGGAAACTCAAATAATATGGAAGCTTATGAGTTTAAAACACATTTTAACTGCTGGAAAGAAATTGAGTCACTGCAAGTTGCCATCATCTCCTTTCTTGAAGCAATAACTTTTATTCCACCAGAATGGCACCTTCAATAAACATTCTTTCAACATATTATTTTGCTGGTTTACTGTCTTGTCACTAGAGTTTAACATTCTTCTCCATACCTCAAGAGCTTCTCCAGAGAGTAATATATGAAAGCAGTGGGTTACCTATGAAATCCTAGTATTGTTAATCTAAATCCCCATGTATTCTCTTGTTTCTCTGACTCTGAATTATATTAGCTCTGAAAATTCGGTGTGATGCCATACTCAAACAGTTACAGTTAAGAAAATCTTTGTCACCAAAAATTAATAAATATGGTATTACAACATAATGTAATATAACATAAAGAGTTTCAGTAAGAAAAAATATGCTAACAGAAGATGCCATTATTTCTAAAACTAAAAGACATCTATGGTGATTTGTCCCTGGGGGAAAGACTGATTTTTGGATGATTGAATTTGGTATTAAAATAAGAAGTTATTAACAACTAGGTACATACCCCTCCACTTATAAGCTCTGGGACTCTGGCAAATCACTTAACTTTTTACAGATTCAGTTCTCTTACCCATGGAATGGAGAAAAGTCAAAATCTACCAAGTAGAGCTACTGCGAGGGTTAAATGAACAATGCATATCAAGTACGTAGTTCAGTACCTGACATAAGTAACCTCTCAACAAATGTTAGCTATTTTTATTTAACGTATACATGCTAAGCATTCATGTCTTTCTGTATGGAGCAACTAGACTCTTGAGAAAGACTCAGATACAAAATTAGGAAAAAGTCCACCCAAGCTCTTTCCTAAAGAACAATAAAATTTCCAGCTGCTGGAGGAAAATATTGCATATAATCCTGCTCAAGTCTTTTATTAGATTCTTGCTTGACTACTGGGGCCTCTTCTGAGTTTGGCATTTAGAATACTCACTAAATGTATTCTGTACAGAACTCAGCAACATGCCATTCTCTATGGCTACATGTTATCAGCATCTATTATCTATAATTTTCTTTTTCTATCTTCCTAAAAGAGTTCTCATCGGTTATGGTTACTAGCTGGGCCTTCTCTTTCTCAATAATTACTTCTTTAACAAAATATTTTTATTTTGCTCACAAATTATTCTCCCTATGTGCAGTCGGAATTCTTACAACTATTGACACTCTTCTTGCCCTAATCCAGGCCGGCCACCCAGTCTGGCCACTAATCATTTTATTAGGCCCATGGTTTCAAGGAAATCCTTCTTTCCTGCACTATATATGGACTTAGAGTATGAGTGATAAACAAGGCATGAGGAAAACATTTAAAAAGCAGAAGAAAATAACAAAACTTCTGTTAAGTGAATTAATGTCATAAATATTAGGTAAACATATTTTTTAGAGATTATTCCAGGTGCAGACCAGAAACAGAATTTTGACAAGTATTTATCAATCTCCAGCTTTATGACAAGCACTCAAATAAATGCTGAGGGCCCAAATGTAAATAAGAAAAATGTGGTCTCTGCCCCCACAGGGCTTAAAGTCCAGGGAATGAGCAGAAAAGACAAATGCCAAACAATAATTATAGTATAATAAAGGGTGAAGGCAGGGGTGAGGTAAGTACCAGGAGTTATAAGAGTGAGGCAGAGAAAGTCATCTATACGAAAAATTTATTATGACTTGTGTCCCCCCAAAATTCATATTGAAGCCCTAACCCCCAATGGGATGGTGTTTGGAGGTGGAGCCTTTGGGAGATAATCAGGTTTACATGAGGTCATGAGAGTGGAGCCCCCAAGATCAGATTAGTGTCTGTACAAGAAGAGGAATAGACCAAAGCTCACTTTCTCTTCAGCATATGAGGATACAATGAGAAGGTGGCTGTCTGCAAGCCAGGAAGAGGGCCCTCACCAAGCCAAACTTGCCAGCACCTTGATATTGAACTTCCCAGCCTCCAGAACTGAGAGAAATAAATGTCTGTTGTTTAATACACCCAGTCTGTGGTATTTTTGTTTTAGCAGCCAGAGCTGACTAAAACCACTCCCATCCACTGTGTAAGGCAGTGCTACTCAAAGTGTGGGCCATGACCTAGTGCCCATCTGCAAACTATTTGTTAGTGGTCCATGATGAGACAAAAATTGGGAGTTTAAGTGTTTGGAAACTTACAGAATTTTATTAAAGGAATTTTATGTCTGCTAAATTTTAATAACAAAAAGATCTTATACTATATATGTTTTCAATTCATTTTTCAATATAATACGTTTTACTATACTTCTTTATAAAACATTGGTCTGTGATGGGCTGTAAATAAAAGTACCAGCTCTTCACCACAGATGACTTAAGAAACCACACGCAGCAGATTACATTTTCCATTCCCCTCTTATGTCTAAGTAGAGTCTTGGGACAAAGCCCGCCCAATGGTGAGGAGAAGGGATGTGCACCACCTCTGTACCAACATTGGAATGAGGTATTGTGCCTTCTCCACACTCTCTTCCTTCTTTCATCAGCTTCACACAGATGATGTCAAAGTCTGAGGGACAGTAGAGCCATAAAGTAAGAGGAGTCTAATTCCTAAATCATCACGGATAGGAAAGCTGCTCACTGACCAAAACCATCTACATTATGTGAGTATTATGGGTTGAATTATATTGAAGTCATAACTCCCAATATCTCAGAATGTGGCCTTATTTGGGGATAGGGTCTTTACAGAGGTAATCAATTTAAAATGAGGTCATTATAGTGGGTCCTAATCCAATATGACTGGTGTCCTTAAAAAAGGGAGAAATTTGGTCACAGAGACAGACACACACAGAGGAAAGACAATGTGAAGACACACAGGAAGAAAACAGCCATGTAGCTGGAGTGATGCATCTACCAAGTCAAGGAACACCAAGGATTACCAGCAAATACCAGAGGCTAGAAAACACTAAGAAAGAATTCTCCCTTAAATCCATCAGAGAGAATATCTGACACCTTGATTTCAGACTTCTAGGCTCCAGACTTGTGAGACAATAATTTTCTGTTGTTTTAAGCCATCCTGCTTCTGGTACTTTGTTACATCAGTCCTAGGAAGTTAATATAATGAATAACAAATAAGCTGCGTAAAACCACTGAAATTAGGAAGTTAAATTAGTTAGCATCACCCTAACTAATGCAGAGAATGTACTGTGAGGAAGTCCAATGTAGACTACATGGTCAAGGACATTATCTCTGCAGTAGAGGCATTTAACAGAGATCTGAGAAATGAGTAGGAATCAGCTAGCAAAAGGAGAGAGAGTGTGCTGGGACAGGGAAAAGGGCTGATCACATCAAAAAAGCAGAAGGAATAGCATCTAAGACAGAGCTGAGACAAGAAGAGAATATGGTGGGTCCAGAAACTAAAAAAAGTCCAGTGTATCTAGAGCATGGAGAGTGGGATGATTGAGGTAGGTGGGTAAGTAGGTAGGTAGCTAGACAGAGATCAGAGCCTCTAGGTGAGAACTTGAGCCAAAGGGGCATTTGTCAGTAGCGTCAGGGAGGACAATACGGTTCATAGACAGTCATGGAAAAGGGGAATTGTTTATTAGTTCTGATCCAGTCAAGAAGTTGCTTCACACACACAAAAAGTCAGGATTGATTAACAGCCCCCTTCCCGCCCCCGTCCCCCAGTGCCCAAGTCTAGAGGGACCCGGAGGAGAGAAGAGAGATGCTGCTGAAAACACAGAACCATACAACAGCAGCCCTGAGCAGCTGATGTTTTGAAAAGAACGTTGAAGAAAAGCAATAAAAAACTGTGGTTAGAAATTGTCTTAGTTTGTTCAGGCTGCTATAACAAAATACCAGAGACTGAGAGACTTACAAACAACAGAAATTCATTTCTCACAATCTGGAGGCTGAAAGTCCAAGATCAAGATGCCAGCATGGTCGGATTCTGGTAAGAACCTTCTTAGTAGTCTGCAGACTTCTCATTGTATCCTCACACCATGGAAAGAGGGTGAGACAGCTCTTTGGGGTCCCTTTTATAAGGGCACTAACCCCATTCAGGAGGGCTCTGCCCTCATGTTCTAATCACCTCCCAAAGACCATTTCCTAATACAATTACCTTGGAGGTTAGAATTTCAATACACAGATTTGGGGGTAACAGAAACATTCAGACCATAGCAGAACTTAAACACCAAAAAACTGAAGAAACAGAAATTGAGAAGTCCCACAATCTGCTGTTTGCAAGCTACAGAACCAGGAAAACCAGTGGTATAATTCCGTCCAATTCAGAAGAGAACCAGGGGAGCCAATAGCATAAGTCCTGGAGTCCCTAAGCCCAAGAACCAGGAGCTCTATTGCCTGAGGGTAGGAGAAGATAAGACTTCCCAGCTCAAGAAGAGAGAGACGTCACCCCTTCTCACTTTTCTGTTCCATTCAGGCCCCCAACAGATTGGATGATGCCCACCCACATTTGTGAGGGTAGATCTTCTTGTCTTCTGAATCAAATGCTGATCTCTTCTGGAAACATCCTACCGACACACTCAGATATGATATTTTACCAGCTATCTGGGAATCCTTTAGCCCAGTCAAGTTGACACACAACATTACCCATCACATCCAATGAAGCAGCTTTTCCATGACCAACTGCTATGGGATGTGGATCAATGGAGACTAAAGGAAGGGAGAATCCCAGTCAGCCCACAACAGGGACCTTTCTCTTGGCAATGCAAGACCAAGGGCTGCACTAGCTCTTAGTGAGAAGAGACAGGAAGTTCTACCTAGTTATTATTTATAATGTACTTAAAATGTAATTACGATTAGGTCTTACATGTATAGTTAATAAACCATACATAGTTCTCATTTGCTAGTGTGGATTCACTAGCAACCCTTTAATTATCTTCATAAAGTTTCTAGTGAAAGAACCTCCTCAGAGAGTGTTAATTAAAACAATAAAAATAGTAATAACAATATCCAAATGATGTTGACTCCATTAACAATTGCATTCAAAATTTTGAAGTCCAGTGTGGGTAAAACAGATCAGTAATTCTGCCTAATCCACTTATAAAAATGGTATAAAAGGCTCCAAAATATATTCCTGTCTGGATGTACTACACACTACAATAGAACAGTTCTATTGTATTAATGCTCACCCTTAGCACAGAGTCCACTTTTCACTATTTTATGGCTTATTTTCATGCCTGTTGTTTTTTTCCCCCCACCAATGAGTTAAGTTTTCAAAACCAATATCCCAAAGACCAACCCTCATGTAAAGGAATTAGTCATTATTTTCACGCATAAAGAACAAAGTTTCCTTTCCCCCTGACTGTTGGCATAACACTTTCCCCCACACTCCCACCTCAAAATGCTCACGCCAAAAATGTTGATCTCACAAATGAGAGACATTTGCTATAATAAGTGAAACAAACAGAAGAGGCTATTGTGTTTTGAAATTTGGGAATCTAGAACTTTTAAATTCTGCCTCAGAAAATCAGCCAAAGCTGAAGCAAGGTGTGCGTTTGAATTCCTTGGATGGAGACCACCTGTTCTCGGTGAACTCCAACTGATGAATCTGTTCCCGTGAAACTTCTTTTATTGTGCCTTTGTCATGTACACACACCCTGGGAATTTCACAGATGTTTGTGGAATAAAGGAAGAAAGGTAGGGAGGGAAGAAAGGAGAAAGAAAGGGTAGAAAGAAGGGAAGACGGCCAGCAAGAAGGAGGCAGGAAAGGAAAATGAAAAGATGTACATATAAGGAAAAGAGTGCATGCTGAGCTAGAACACTGCTGCTGAACCTTCTGTTTCTGTCTGATAGCAGGGAGATCACTTTGAAGCATCAAGGTCATGATTGCAGAGAAGGTAGTCAACAAAAAAGGCAAACTTTTCTTCCCTTTTAATGTCACTCCAATGTCAAACAACACAGCAATCTCTAAATTTCACTTGGACATGGGTACTAGGTAATAAAAGCAGCTTGCAGTTCTTAGGAGAGAGAAATAAACTCATCTCTGTCCTATAGTGTGCCTCAACTTCTCCTCTACTTGGGTGTTGCTTCCCCAAATCTCCACCCACCTGCCTCCTTGCCATTTAGGTTTTAGATCAAAGGTAATCCCCTTGATGAGGACTTCCCTTTACCCACTAGTAAAATAAATAGCCCCTCTATCTGATTGTCATTGTAGCACTCATCACTAGCTAATATTTTCATTTGTTTAGCATCTATCTACCACTGCTAGAATGTAAGCCTCGTGAGAACAAGGATTGTACTCCTACAGTCTCGTTTTCTGCTGTATCCCCAGTACCTAGAAGAATGCTAAAAACAAAGAAGGCTTACATAAATGCTTGTTGAAGTAATCAATTCCTGTTACTTTCTTTTTTTTTGAAAAGGAGGATGAAAATATCTGTGGCTTATGACATAGATTCCCACCATCTTTTCTAAAATTGGTTCAGAACCACTTTGGAGTAAAAAATTAGTCTTTGTAATGTATTAATTTCTAGATTATCAGTTTTCTTTTCCCACAGATCACTCATCCCTGTTAAATTTCTAAAAGGCTGAACAGTGCCTTTATTTAATAACTTAAATTGTTTATGGTACTTTATTGATTCTTTAAATAAGTGAAGAATGTGTATGCATGTATACTTTTATTAAAAACAAGTTTATTTCACAAATTTAAGCCTTCAAAACAGAATTTTGATAATCCAGGCAGGTTTTTCAGAGTAATTCAATCAATATCAGAAGTATTTCAGCACATATAGACAAAAAAAAAAAAAAAAGATGTTTACCAAATAGGTAAACGCCCCATTGGGTAAGAAGTTCTGTGTGTTATAAACTTAGATTTGAAAATTCTCAGAAATCCATGAATTATACAGATTTTATGCAACTGTTTTTTCTATCATTCAATAGTTTCCATAGCAACTTTGGCATTAGATTGTGTATATGCTACCTTGAAGACACAAAGCGTCATTCTCCCTAATCTATTTAAAGTGAAGTACTATGTTATTTCTCAGTGTTATGTTCTGTCTGTTTAGAGAAAAAAATATACTGCCATCCTACACGATGCTGTTGCATTAGTTTCATGTTGTTTGGCTTAATGTAGTTTTGATTTCTGCTAAAGATTTCAAGTTGTTAAAAAGAAATAGGGCAAGATAACAATAAAATTAAGATATTTTCCTTTCTGGTGAGAAGGAAATTTTTAAGAGTGGGAGAAGTAAGAATATGGGAGACAAATTTTAAAATTGTATTCTTAAGATTGCAATGGATTAAAAATGAGGATATGCATTTGCAAGAACAGAAGCCCAAGTCATTCCCATTACAAGGTGGTTTCTGGGAACCAAGGAATATTCTGTTTCTTGATCTGGGTGCTGGTTACACAGGTAGGTCAGTTTATGAAATTGGTGGAGTAGTACACTTAGGGCATGTGCACTTTTCTGAATGTGCACTGTACTTAAATTTAAAATCTTTTAGAACTCAGTCTATTCCAAAAGCCATTTTTTGTATCTGAGAAGCAAATCTTTTCTTTAAAACGCTAGATAGTGAACATTTTAGACTTTATGAGATATCATTCTATCTTTTGGGGTTTTTTTTGTTTGTTTGTTTATTTGGTTGGTTGCTCAGTTGGCTCGTTGGTTTTTTACAACCCTTTAAAAATGAAAAATCATTCTTGAGAGTTGTGCAAAAACAGGTCATGAATAACACATGAAGTCAGGATAACTTGGGGTCCACCAAGGGAGTGAATGCAGACAGAGAGGAAAGGAGGACCACAGAGTGAACCCTAGGGCCTCCAACATTAAGTTACACCTACTAAACCTATTAATATAATAAAGTAATTACTAAATTTCCTAATATTAAGCCTTTTCATTTCTGATTTCATTATGCTGTATTATTTTTTAATGAGCTACCAAGTTTTCTTTGCTAATGCCTTATTTAGTATTTTCCATTTTTATTTGTAAAGTCAGATAGTTTTACAATTTCCTTTTCTGTAAAATTTTTCTTAAGCTTTGTTATCAATGTCGTACTTACATCACAAGAATTGATTTGGAAGTTTTCCTTCTTTCTCCATGCTCTAGAATAGATGAAATAACAAAGAAAGTATCTGCACTTTAAAGTTTTCAGAAAAGTTTTTTACAAATCTGTCTAGGCCAAGTGCTGTGCTTTTTCGGGGGTGGGAGGTAAATCTTTTTGATAATGGCAATAATTTAACATTAGGTTTGCTCTTTGCCAGACCTTATTCTAACCTACACATATTAACACATTTAATCTTCACAACAACCCAATGAGCTAAGTGTCATTATTATCATCATTATTGCATCATCACCATCATCTCCATTTTACATCTGAGGAAAATGAAGCAAGAGATGTTAAATCAGCGGGTAGGGGTACACTGTATATTTCGATAGATGGAATTCAATGCAAGAAATTGATTACACAGGTATTGAAAAGCTGAAGGAGTAAGAAGGGAACACTGAGGCAAAGCAAGAGACAACTGTAAAAGACTGGTACCACTCTTAGGGGTGGAGCAACAAAGGGGAAGAGAGTGGAATTACAAGAACCCAGGAGCTTGAAGGCAGAGCCCAGCAAATGGAGGCTCTGACCTCAGGGGTATGATGAAGCTGTTTCCAGGGATCCCCTTAGAAGCAGAAGGATGGGTGACAAACAGAAACATCAAAAGAAAGCCCATTCTCTACAGCTCCTGACTTTCACCTTTCTCAGTGCTCCCTACCTGCAAAAGGCAGCAGGCAAAGGACCCTGTGAACTGCAGTTCTCAAAGGCCCAGCCCCAGCTTCAGAGAAGAACATTTAGAAGGATGGATTTAGACCTCAGAGGCATATACAAATATCCCCATATCTCGTCCCTCTTGTGTCTCCCTCCCACCCTCGCTATCCCACCCCTCTAGGTGGACACAAAGCACCAAGCTGATCTCCCTGTGCTATGTGGCTGCTTCCCACTAGCTATCTATTTTACATTTGGTAGTGTATATATGTCCACACCACTCTCTCACTTCATCCCAGCTTACCCTTCCCCCTCCTCGTGTCCTCAGGGCCATTCTCTACATCTGCATCTTTATTCCTGCTGCCCCAAGGTTCTTCAGAACAATTTTTTTTTTAGATTCCATATATATGTGTTAGCATACAGTATTTGTTTTTCTCTTTCTCACTTACTTCACTCTGTATAACAGACTCTAGGTCCATCCACCGCACTACAAATAACTCAGTTTCATTTCTTTTTATGGCTGAGTAATATTCCATTGTATATATGTGCCACATCTTCTTTATCCATTCCTCTGTCAATGGACGCTAAGGTTGCTTCCATGTCCTGGCTATTGTAAATAGAGCTGCAATGAACATTGTGGTACATGACTCTTTATGAATTATGGTTTTCTCAGGGTATATGCCCAGTAGTGGGATTGCTGGGTCATATGGTAGTTCTATTTGTAGTTTTTTAAGGAACCTCCATACTGCTTTCCATAGTGGTTGTATCAATTTACATTCCCTTCAACAGTGCAGGAGGGTTCCCTTTTCACCACACCCTTTCCAGCATTTACACAAAAATAAACTCCAAATGGATTAAAGACTTAAATATAAAACTATAAAAATATAAAACTCTTAGAGGAAAACACAGGAAAAATACTCTTTGACATAAACCACAGCAAGATCTTTTTTGACCCACCTCCTAGAGTAATGGAAATAAAAATAAACAAATGGGACTCAATTAAACTCAAAAGCTTTTGCACAGCAAAGGAAACCATAAACAAGACAAAAAGACAACCCTCAGAATGGCAGAAAATATTTGCAAATGAAACAACAAAGGATTAATCTCCAATTTTCCTCTTTCTGTTTCATTTTCCCTTCATGTCATTTCTCTTGTATACATGTACTTTCTTCCTTTTCTCTTAATTAGATTATCTCATCATTTATCAAATCAGTTTTTTTCAAATCACTAGATTTTTATTTTGTTTTTTTGTTACATTCTCTAACTCCTTCCATTCTGCCTTTTTCTTCATTAATCCTTTCCTTTGACTTCCATTTGGTTTATTCTGTTCTTTTTCTATCTTTTGTGCCATATTTTTATGGTTTCTTTTTATTGTACTAAGTATTTAAGGCTATAAATTAACTTCTGAGCATGGCTTAGGATTCTGATATGCAGGCTAAAATCCTTTTCAATATGTAACTTCAGATTTTCTTTTTTTCAGGAGAGATTTTATAAATTATATATTTATATAATTGCTCTATTATACCGTTTGGGTTTCCCCCCCCCTTTGGAAATTCCAATTGTAAGCGTGCTGGATCTCCTTTGTCTTTATTCTATACCTAGCTTTTTCTCTCTAATCATTGTATGTCCTTACTTATATTTCATTTGCTTGTTTTTTCTCATTTCTTTCTTCTATGTCACTTACTGTGCTTCCTAATATATCTGTTCTCTGTTTTACACTTTGAAATTTAGTCTTCACTTGTAAATTATTTATTTTCTTTTTCTTCTTTCTCTTTTCTGAAACCTACCACTTTCTGCTTCAACTCCTCCAACAGTCTGGCTGACACCTTCTGCTGACTGTTCAGCTTTTCCTGGTTTCTTATATTTCTGATTTATGGTATTAACTGAGAGCTGTAATTGCTACATTAATTTTTTTAATTCACATTAAAATGTTGGTTATAATTTTCATTTGCTTCATGCAACATTTTCCAATGAGCGTTCTTTCTATATAGGGGAGTTTTGGTGCTCTTTTGCACAGTTTTTTTATTGGTTTTGTGTTTGGATGCTGTCTTTAATCCATTCTTGTTATGTATATTTAAATGAGTTGAATTTTCCTAGACCAGCTATTAACAAGACCCAGTGAACAGTTTTCTAGGATTCTTTGTTCAAAAGTTCTCACTGGTATTGCTAAAGTAGTAGACTATTTAAAATACAATCCACAGCTCCTTTGACACTTAAGCACCTAACCTGGTTCAGAATAGCTTCTACCCCCAACTCTAATTTCCCTTGGATCCTTTGCTTATCACTGATACCAAGGGGATATACCTCTTGCCTTCCAAACTGTTTGTTCACTCCCTTTTGGTACCTGGAGTTTTCTGAGACATGTCAGTGACCTCTTGATTTCCCCAGATGCTTTCTGCAACTTCTTTACCCACCTTCCTTAGCAGTTAAACCCTGTTCTCTCTCAGTCCAGTTCGCAGCACTTCCCATTCAGAGATGGGTCTGCTCCTTTTGGGAGTAGATATTGTTTTTTGATTTCTTATATCCACCACTGCTAATCCCTTCTATGTTCCCAAATTCTTCATCCTACCTTCAGCGCCCAAAGCCCCATCATTCCCATGAAGTTGATGTTGATTTCATTTGCTTGGGCCATAATTAAATGTAACCTAGAGTTTGTGAATTCTCTGTTTTCTAGAGAAAAAATTTTTGTTTTGTTTCTATTCTCCGTTTGATTTTCAAGAAAAAAAATGGGTAAGATTTACAACTAAGCTGCCTATGCTACTATCATATCCACTTTGATGATTAATTTATTTCTACTGAAACCATAGGTGCAAGAAGAATTGCCAGTCCTACTGACAATAAAACTACTGGTTGAAAAGGAACTCAATGTCCTGTATTTACACTTATAAAATTTCCAAAGTATTTTAATTCTATCTCTGGGATGCCTTTTATATCTAATGTACTTCTTAATGCCCTCTGATCTGAAGTGTTGACTCTGTAAATATTTTTTGCCTGGGCAATGTACAATGGAATCATAACATCATCTTTCATAAGGATAATGCATGCTACTAAAAGCCCAGCTAATAGTGCAATTCTCTATTTAATTATCTCCTCTGGCATAATATAACCACCTACTTTCAATTATTATACTCATCATAATTAAGTCATAGAGACACTCTGTCTCTGGATATGTGAATAGTACATTTGAACAAAGGACAGAGTCAGAGTACAACTTAGAATGACTTTCTATTTACTGAAGCATTTTGCTATTACGAAAAGTGTTCCACTTTATACAGATTCTTTTCATGCAGTAGCAAAGACAAATTTTAAGGAAAGCATTTCAAGTAACTGTCTACAAGTGGTTTAAAAAGTTGCCCAAGGAGGTTGCACAAACCTGGGTTTGAATCCCAGGGTCTTTGCTTCTTAACTGTAGGACTTTCAAAGCTTCACTTTCTTTATATGTACATAACCCATTCGTCCAAACTTATTACTCTGGGGCACACAGCAACGTCACTCTTTTAATATCCAAATTAGTACATCTCAAATCCCACCCTGTGAATCACAGTTCACACTCCTTCTAGACATTCCCTCCATTACAAGTGCTGCTTTCTCTGTCCACAGCAAAAATCCCATTTAAAATGGTCAGAGAATATCATCAGCCCATGCAAAGGTACCTCTTCCCTGATGCTGGCTGTCCATACAGTATAGACACTAAACCCAGGCATCCTGGGAAAGTCCAACCAAATTCCTGATAATCGACTTCACTGCTGCCTCCTACAACAGTTCCGGGGGGATTGGGATATGGAAGGATTTTAGCATCATTGATGTGTTAAGTCCAGAACCAGCCCTCTCCTTCCAATTACTTAAATCATGGGCACACACTTCTCCCTTTACTTACAAGGCACACCTTATTGTTATTATTATTGCCATCATTATGGTCAGTACATAGTAAACATTTAATAAACATTTGTTGGGTATATAGATGGATGGGTAGAGCAGCTTCCCCCTACAGTTGTAAAATTAAATGAAAGAATGCATGGAAAGTGTCTAGCATAAAGTAGTATGTGACATAAGAAAATGTTAGTTCCCTGTCATTTCTGGTGACAACATTAAGTCAAAAATCTCTAATTTATTACAAGTTTCAAAACATGATTTTAAAAAGCAACGAACATCCACTTTTGAAATAAAAGAGTTAATCCTTTAGTGTCTGTAGTTATAGATGTAAATGAAATTAGCAATAAAACTTTACTTCAGTACCAACAACATTAAAACCATATCTTCCAATTACATAAAACACCACTTAAACAATGAATCCACAGACCTCACTTCACCAGTTTCAACCACTGCATCTAAACATTTCCAGTTCTTTTGATAAAAGGCTTGTTTTTATCTTAGAGCTTGGGAGAAATAAAAAATAAGGCAATGCAACAACGTATTTCCATAGCCAGGGAGAAAGCAGAAATTCTCTGAGAAATTTATCTTTTAAATTTACTTGTATAAGCAAGAGTATTAAAATTTTTGTCATACTAATTTTTGTAGCTTTTGAAATAATTGTGAATTTCATCCATATTTCCATAGAATATGATTATACTTCTTTTAAAGCAATTTCTTTAATAAACCATTTGCTTCATATTATTATTATTATTATAACTCTTGATTCTTGATTGCGATTAATTATAATGACCACTTTACTCCCAGGCTTTCAAATGTAAACAATTTTATTCAGAGTTGTCTCATACTTTCCATAGTCTCCAGAGAATCTATAATTGTGATGACACACTGTAAATATGAAATAAATACTTATGGAATTAATGAAATGTGTGTGATACCACCTATATATCATTTTGGTAAACAGAACCACGAAACTATTGATGAAGAAGTTTGAAGCCTATGCTTGTTCTCTCCTAAGTGCCATTTAAAAAACCACTGTTAAATAAGACAGTGTGCTAGAATTAGGAGTTATTACGAAGGTATAAAAATTGGAGGGATGGGAATTTTTAAAAATTAGAAAGTGTAGTCTTTCTACATTTTTAAAAATTGGGGGAAAAAAGAATTTAACACACTTGCGCTTCCTTCCCAATAAATTCCATGTAAATGTGAACTCAGTAAGTCCCTTCATTAGACTGTCTAGGCTTAAAAAGTTGACAGTGAAATTCGAAAAGATACATGCACCCCAGTGTTCATAGCAGCATTATTTACAGTTGCCAAGATATGGAAGCAATCTAAGTATCCATTAGTGGACGAATGGATAAAGAAGATGTGGTATGTAATATATACATATACATATACATATACATATATATATATATATATACACACACCTACACACACACACACACACACATAAACACACACAAAGAAATACTACTCAGCCATAGAAAAGAATAAAATTTTGACATTTGCAGCAACATGGATGGACTCAGAGGGCACTACACTAAGTGAAATAAGTCATACAGAGAGAGGTAAATACTGCATGAAATCACTTATATGTGGAATATAAAAAATACAACTAGTGAATATAACAAAAAAGAAGCAGACTCACAGATATAGAGAACAAACTAGTGTTACAGGTGGAGAGAGAGGAGAGGGGAGAGGAGAGGAGTAATACAGGTGTAGGGGATTAAGAATCATCCTGTGAGAAAATTAATCCTAAATCAGAAAACAGCATCTGCAAACTGGAAGACAGAAAGACATCTTCTTCTGTCTATAGCTAAAACCAACTGGACAAAGACTCTGAGACCCGGAGAGGCCTGGGCCACTTTGACTAGTGAATCTCTTGGCCATGTAAAACCCCAGAGAAACCCGGTGGTTCTGTGAAGATTTGGGGTTTTGTAGTAAAAACAATAAGAGACACACAGACAAAGGATGACATTATGAGATTACCAAGTCCTCTGACCTCAAAAGAATCGAACAGACTGAGTTCTGGCTGCATTTGTGAGTGATTAAAAAACAACCAGAAATGACCAGTTAGGCTCCACTAAGCCCATGGGGATTAAAGGGCATATCAACAGAGAGTCTCCAAAGAAAGACTGGAGAGTCTTTCTGCTAATATACAAACCTTTGGGAATTCAAAATTGTTGAATTTGGGAATATCAATTACTATATTCCAACCTGAAAATACCAGTTACATTTGGAAACACGTATTAAATTGAAGCTTTTCATGAGAAAAAACAGAGTAAACAGTAATGATATAAATTCTATACACGTGACATGTAAGAAGCAAGAGCATTTAAAACAATTTTTTAAATATAAACATATTAAAAATTCTGATCTTTGAATATTCTTACATCAATTTACATAATAACCCTACATATTTTCACTGACTGTTGATATATAGCAGTCTAAAACGGAAACTCATAAACTTATGGAATCTAAGAGTTAGAAGGGATTTAGGAGCCTGAACCAAGATGGCAGAGTAGAAGGACATGCCCTCACTCCCTCGTGCAAGAACACCAGAATCACAAATAACTGCTGAACAACCATCAACAGGAAGACACTGGAACTCACCAAAAAAGATACCCCACATCCAAAGACAAAGGAGAAGCCAAAATGACATGGTAAGAGTGGCGCAATCACAATAAAATCAAATCCCATAACTGCTGGGTGGATGACTCACAAACTGGAGAACACTTATACCACAGAAGTCCACCCACTGGAGTGAAGGTTCTGAGCCCCACGTCAGGTTTCCCAACGGGAGGAGGAATTCCTAGAGAATCACACTTTGAAGGCTAGCGGGATTTGATTGCAGGACTCTGACAGGACTGGGGGAAACAGAGACTCCACTCTTGGAAGGCACACACAAAGTAGCGTACGCACCGGGACCCAGGGGAAGGAGCAGTGACCCCAGGGGAGACTGAACCACACCTACCTGCTAGTGTTGCAGGGTCTCCTGCAGAGGCCGGGGATGGCTGTGGCTCACCATGAGGACAAGGACACTGGCAGCAGAAGTTCTGGGAAGTACTGATTCGCGTGAGCCCTCCCAGAGTCCTCCATTAGCCCCACCGAAGAGCCTGCAGGCTCTAGTCTTGGGTTACCTCAGGCAAAAAACCAACAGGGAGGGAACCCAGCCCCACCCATCACCTGTCAAGCAGATTAAGGTTTTACTGAGCTCTGCCCACCAGAGCAACAGCCAGCTCTACCTACTACCAGTCTCTCCCAGCAGGAAACTTGCACAAGCCTCTTACATAGGCTCATCCACCACAGAGCAGACAGCAGAAGTAAGAAGAACTACAATCCTGCAGCCTGTAGAACAAAAACCACATTCACAGAAGGATAGACAAGATGAAAAGGCAGAGGGCTATGTACCAGATGAAGGAACAAGTTAAACCACAGAAAAACAACTAAATGAAGTGGAGATAGGCAACCTTCCAGAAAAAGAATTCAGAATAATGATAGTGAAATGATCCAGGACATAGAAAAATAATGGAGGCAAAGATCGGGAAGATGCAAGAAATGTTTAACAAAGACCTAGAAGAATTAAAGAACAAACAAACAGAGATGAACAATACAATAACTGAAATGAAAAATACACTAGAAGCAATCATTAGCAGAATAACTGAGGCAGAAGAATGGATAAGTGACTTGGAAGATAGAATGGTGGAATTCATTGCTGCAGAACAGAATAAAGAAAAAAGAATGAAAAGACATGAAGACAGTCTAAGAGACCTCTGGGACAACATTAAACACAACAACATTCACATTATAGGGGTCCCAGAAGGAGAAGAGAGAGAGAAAGGACCTGAGAAAATATTTGAAGAGATTATAGTCAAAAGCTTCCCTAACATGGGAAAGGAAATAGCCACCCAAGTCCAGGAAGTGCAGAGAGTCCCATACAGGATAAACCCAAGGAGATACATCCCGAGATACATAATAAACAAACTGGCAAAATTTAAAGACAAAGAAAAATTATTGAAAGCAGCAAGGAAAAAATGACAGATAAGATACAAGGGAACCCCATAAGGTTAACAGCTGATTTCTCAGCAGAAACCCTACAAGCCAGATGGGAGTGGCATGATATACTTAAAGTGATGAAAGGGAAGAACCTACAACCAAGATTAGTCTACCCGGCAAGGATCTCATTCAGATTTGATGGAGAAATCAAAAGCTTTCCAGACAAGCAAAAGCTAAGAGAATTCAGCACCACCAAACCAGCTCTACAACAAACGCTAAAGGAACTTCTCTAAGTAGGAAACACAAGAGAAGAAAAGGACCTACAAAAACACAGGCAAAACAATTAAGAAAATGGTCATAGGAACGAACATACATATCGATACTTACCTTAAATGTGAATGGATTAAATGCTCCAACCAAAAGACACAGGCTTGCTGAATGGATACAAAAACAAGACCCATATATATGCTGCCTACAAGAGACCCACTTCAGACCTAGGGACACATACAGACTGAAAGTGAGGGGATGGAAAAAGATATTCCATGCAAAGGGAAATCAAAAGAAAGCTGGAGTAGCAATACTCGTATCAGATAAAATAGACTTTAAAATAAACAATGTTACAAGAGAAAAGGAAGAACACTACATAATGATCAAGGGATCAATCCAAGAATAAGAAATAACAATTATAAATATATATGCACCCAACACAGGAGCATCTCAATACATAAGGCAACTGCTAACAGCTATAAAAGAGGAAATAGACAGTAACACAATAATAGTGGGAGACTTCAACACCTCACACCAATGGACAGATCATCCAAAATGAAAATAAATAAAGAAACAAAAACTTTAAATGACACAATACACCACATAGATTTAATTGATTTTTATAAGATATTCCATCCAAAAACAGCAGATTACACTTTCTTCTCAAGTGTGCATGGAACATTCTCCTGGATAGATCATATTTTGGGTGACAAATCAAGCCTCAGTAAATTTAAGAAAATTGAAATCATATCAAGCATCTTTTCTGACCACAACGCTATGAGATTAGAAATCTATTACAGGGAAAAAAATTAAAAACACAAACTCATGGAGGCTAAACAATACGTTACTAAAAGACCAAGAGATCATTTAGTGGAGAAATCAAAGAGGAAATCAAAAAATACCTAGAGACAAATGACAATGAAAACACAACGATCCAAAACCTATAGGATGCAGCAAAAGCAGTTCTAAGAGGGAAGTTTATAGCTATACAAGCCTATCTCAAGAAACAAGAAAATTCAAAAATAAAAAACCTAACCTTACACCTAAAGGAACTAGAGAAAGAAGAATAAACAAAACTCAAATTTAGCAGAAGGAAAGAAATCATAAAGATCAGAGCAGAAATAAATGAAATAGAAACAAAGAGAATAGCAAAGATCAATAAAACTAAAAGCTGGATCTTTGAGAAGATAAGCAAAATTGATAACCCATCAGCCAGACTCATCAAAAAAAAAAGAGGGAGAGGACTCAAATCAATAAAATTAGAAATGAAATGGAGAAGTTACAACAGACACTGAATAAATACAAAGCATCCTAAGAGACTACTATAAGAAACTCTATGCCGATAAAATGGACAACCTGGAAGAAATGGACAAATTCTTAGAAATGCACAACCTCCAAGACTGAACCAGGAAAAAACAGAAAATACGAACAGACCAATCACAAGTATTGAAATTTAAACTGTGATTAAAAATCTTCCAACAAACACAAGTGCAGGACCAGATGGCTTCACAGGCGAATTCTATCAAACATTTAGAGAAGAGCTAACACCCATCCTTCTCAAATTCTTCCAAAAAATTGCAGAGGAAGGAACACTCCCAAACTCATTCTATGAGGCCACCATCACCCTGATACTAAAACCAGACAGAGATACTACAGAAAAAGAAAATTACAGACCAATACCACGGATGAATATAGATGCAAAACTCCTCAACGATGTACTAGCAAACACAATCCACCAACACAGTAAAAGGATCATACACCATGATCAAGTGGGATTTATCCCAGGGATGCAAGGATTCTTCAATATACACAAATCAATCAATGTGATAAACCATATTAACAAAATGAAGAAGAAAAACCATATGATCATCTCAAGAGATGCAGAAAAAGCTTTTGACAAAATTCAACACCCATTTATGATAAAAACTCTCCAGAAAGTGGGCATGGAGGAAACCTACTGCAACATAATAAAGGCCATATATGACAAACCCACAGCTAACATAATACTCAACAGTGATAAACTGAAAGAATTTCCTCTAAGATCAGGAACAAGACAAGGATGTCCACTCTCACACTGTTATTCAACATAGTTTTGGAAGTCCTCACTACGGCAATCAGAGAAGAAAAAGAAATAAAAGGAATCCAAATTGGAAAACAAGAAGTAAAACTGTCACTGTTTGTAGATGACATGATACTCTACATAGAGAATCCTAAAGATGCCACCAGAAAACTACTAGAGCTAATCAATGAATCTGGTAAAGTTGCAGTATACAAAATTAATGCACAGAAATCTCTGGCATTCCTATACACTAATGATGAAAAATCTGAAAGAGAAATTAAGGAAACACTCCCATTTACCACTGCAACAAAAAGAATAAAATATCTAGGAACAAACCTACCTAGGGAGACAAAAGACCTGTATGCTGAAAACTATAAGACACTGATGAAAGAAATTAAAGATGACACCAACAGATGGAGAGATATACCATGTTCTTGGATTGGAAGAATCAATATTGTGAAAATGACTACCCAAAGCAATCTACAGATTCAATGCAATCCCTATCAAACTACCAAGGGCATTTTTCAGAGAACTAGCACAACAAATCTTAAAATTTGTATGGAGACACAAAAGACCCTGAATAGCCAAAGCAGTCTTGAGGGAAAAAAGCGGAGCTGGAGGAATCAGACTCCCTGACCTCAGACCATACTATAAAGCTACAGTAATCAAGACAATATGGTACTGGCACAAAAACAGAAATATAGATCAATGGAACAGGAGAGAAAAGCCCAGAAGTAAAACCCACCCACCTATGGTCAACTAATCTATGACAAAGGAGGCAAGGATATACAATGGAGAAAAGACAGTCTCTTCAATAAATGGTCCCGGGAAAACTGGACAGCTACATGTAAAAGAATGAAGTTAGAACACTCGCTAACACCATACACAAAAATAAACTCAAAATGGATTAGAGACCTAAATGTAAGACCAGACACTATAAAACTCTTGGAGAAAACATAGGAAGAACACTCTGACATAAATCACAGCAAGATCTTTTTTGATCCACCTCCTAGAGTAATGGAAATAAAAACAAAAATAAACAAATGGGACCTAATGAAACTTAAAAGCTTTTGCACAGCAAAGGAAACCATAAATAAGACAAAAAGACAACCCTCAGAATGGGAGAAAATATTTGCAAACGTATCAACGAACAAAGGATTAATCTCCAAAATATATAAACAGCTCATGCAATATTAAAAAAACAAACAACCCAATCAAAAAATGGGTAGACCTAAACAGACATTTCTCCAAAGAAGACATACAGATGGCCAAGAAGCACATAAAAAGCTGCTCAACATCACTAATTATTCAAGAAATGCAAATCAAAACTACAATGAGGTATCACCTCACACCAGTTAGAATGGGCATCCTCAGAAAATCTACAAACAACAAATGCTGGAGAGGGTGTGGATAAAGGGGAACCCTCTTCCACTGTTGGTGGGAATGTAAATTGATACAGCCATTATGGTGAACAGTATAGAAGTTCCTTAAAAAACTAAAAATAGGGCTTCCCTGGTGGCGCAGTAGTTGAGGGTCTGCCTGCCAATGAAGGGGACGCGGGTTCGTGCCCCGGTCTGGGAAGATCCCACATGCCGCGGAGCGGCTAGGCCCATGGGCCATGGCCACTGAGCCTGCGCATCCGGAGCCTGTGCTCCACAATGGCAGAGGCCACAGCAGTGAGAGGCACACGTACCGCAAAAAAAATAAATAAATAAAATAAAAATAGAAATAACATATGATCCAGCAATCTCACTACTGGGCATATACCCACAGAAAACCATAATTCAAAAAGACACAGGTACTCCAATGTTCATTGCAGCACTATTTACAACAGCCAGGTCATGGAAGCAACCTAAATGCCCATCGACAGAGGAATGGATAAAGAAGATGTGGTACATATATACAATGGAATATTACTCAGCCATAAAAAAGAACGAAAATGGGTCATTTGTTGAGACATGGATGGATCTAGAGACTGTCATACAGAGTGAAGTAAGTCAGAAAGAGAAAAATAAACATCGTATATTAATGCTTATATGTGGAACCTAGAAAAATGGCACAGATGAACTGGTTTGCAGGGCAGAAATTGAGACAGAGATGTAGAGGACAAATGTATGGACACCAAGGGGGGAAAGTGGTTGGGGGGTGGGGGTGGGGGTGTGATGAATTGGGAGATTGGGATTGACATGTATACACTAATGTGCATAAAATGGATGACTAATAAGAACCTGCTGTATAAAAATATAAATAAAATAAAATTCAAAAATTGCAAAAAAGGCTTCCCTGGTGGTGCAGTTGTTGGGAGTCCGCCTGCCGATGCAGGGGACATGGGTTTGTGCCCCGGTCCAGGAAGATCCCACATGCCGCGGAGCGGCTGGGCCCGTGAGCCATGGCCGCTGAGCCTGCACGTCCGGAGCCTGTGCTCTGCAACAGGAGGGCCCACAGTGGTGAGAGGCCCGCGTACCGCAAAAAAAAAAAAAAAAAATTCAAAAAAAAAGGGATTTATAAGGGCATCAAGACCAATTTCCCCTCTATGACAATTCAGATTTCCCTTATATAACATCCCAAACAATAGAACCACAAAAAGAAAATGTGTTCTTGGATGGTACTGATGATCTGTGTAGGATGAACAAATCTTCTAAAATTAAATGGGATTAAAAGGAGCATCACCTAGTTATGACTCAATCCTCTTACAAGAACTATTGAATAGGCTCCTTTACCAATTAATTCCTACTAAAGAAAACATATTAAATATCTACTTAGAAAGTTCATCCTAAAGAAGAAAAAGTAAAACTTCTGAATCTGAGGGCTTAGTAACTAGCATTTGTTTGTGGGAGTAGAGCACAGCCTCCACTGGAATCCAGAATGAACTCTGGACTGTAATCTTTATGGAGACACAAAACAACGTTATTTTCTTAGCTCCCACGACCTAACTTCTTTTCATGAAACAGAATATTTTTAAATCTACAATAAACATTTCTAGTGTTGGTGGTATGGCATTATGTTAATTTGGTTGTAAATCACTCACACATATTGTAAGAAAATAAGAAGTGGGAGGGGCTGGTCATGAATACTTTGGTTTGTCTTATTCTCTGCACTGTAGGATAACTTCTCAATAAGGATTTTAAATTTTTTGAAAGGAGCTTTTAAGTACTCACATAGTGCTGGCCCTATTTCACATACAGAAAGGGGCACACAAGACATGCAGATGGCTTTTAATTATGCACTTCTCCTGATTATACCATTTGGGGTTGGCTTATTGGCCTTTCTCTGTCAGAAAGGATCAACTCAGAGGACTTGGATCTTCAATGCCTTGCATTCATGGCACTGCAATTCTTTAAGCTGCTGATACATTGTTATGGCGATGCTGAAAAATAAATCTTTGCTGCTTGCAGAGAACCTTCTAGAAGGTGTTATTAGAATTGTTTTAGATAAAGTGATGTTTTCTAGAATGGTTCCTGTAACACTGTCCTGTATTCTCTAATTAGAAAACTAAAATGCTTTCTCTGAGGATTGCTCCCAATGCTGTTCCAAAATTTAAGCTGTTTTGTGTAGCTTTCAAAGCAAAACATACATTTTGAAGGGACAGAGGCTTTCAAAATTTCCATAAGTGAACATACTTTTCAAGTGTTTTGACAGAACTGCTGTCACAGATACTACTGGAACTCACTCAATATATAAAATAGTTTTTTAGCAGCATAAAAGTACTGGAAAAAATTAATGCTAAATCCCTTAAGAAAAATGTTCTCAGCAATTTTAAGATGGAGTTCCTTGGGGGAAATTATGACAATGCTCTCCTGTGGCAATTACTTGCCTTTGTATTGAGTCTGGCCTTATTTTTTAGTCAGCAAATAGAAAATAAGAAATTAAAATGTGGTGAGTTACAAAATACAAACTATAATAATAGAATATGTACGAGAAATATTTTTAGATAATTAAATAATAAGACTTATCATTTGTCAGAAAAGAAGATAGAGAGAATGGAATAAAAATTATTTAAGGTTCTAAGTTCAAATGACACAACATCACTACTAGAGGTTATGGGAAGAAGTTAACTGATAGAAAAATATCAGCAAAAAGGAAGATTTGAGCTCAATTTATAGTTGTAATGGAGTTTATGGAAGCCAAATATGTGGAAGTCTGTGGAAAAGATTTATGTGACATAAAGAATTACATTAATTGTATTATTAGAAAATGTGAATGTACTCTCTATTGGAATTATTACAGCTGTTTAGTTAGTCAATTTTCTCAGACATTAACCCTCCAAAATGAATGTGAATGTTCTACTCTCCTTAGAGCTCTAGCTCATCTATCTATGTGTAGGATAATCCCTGAAAAACTCAGTGGGGCTGAGACTTACGCTTCTCTGAGGAACTCAGATTTCGACATCAGGTTCACGGCTCCTATTTTCTGTAGGTCATAAAATCTAAGGGCAAAATCACCAAAGCAATTTGGTTTAACTTATCAGCATAAGCGTCTTCCTTGAAATGTATTCTCTGTTCTCTTTTATATCAAACATATTTAAAACCAGTTTCTTCTATTTCCCTAGGAAGCAGAGCTCATGTTTTACTGATATAACAGTTATTATACTATTCTAAGTATTTGGTATAATTAGTCATTTCCTATGTGTTAACCCATGTTGAACAATTCAACCTCTTCCAGTTGAGCAACATCATAGAAATATGGCCATCTTAATGTTTCATAAATCAGTCTAAATCCTAACTAATTTAAAGGAGACTGATGGTTACCAATAATTATTCTGGGTATTTTCTTTTCTTTTTTTTTTTTTTTGCGGTACGCGGGCCTCTCACTGTTGTGGCCTCTCCCGCTGCAGAGCAACAGGCTCCGGACACGCAGGCCCAGCGGCCATGGCCCACGGGTGCAGCCACTCCGCGGCACGTGGGATCCTCCCAGACCGGGGCACGAACCCGCATCCCCTGCATTGGCAGGCGGACCCCCAACCACTGCGCCACCAGGGAAGCCCCTATTCTGGGTATTTTCTAATCTTGACTGACACAGATGTCACTAGATCAGTCCTGCTAAGGTAATTTCACATCTCTCAAAAAAAAAAAAAATAAGATTTTTTTACTGAAGTCAAAAAGCTAGCCCTTCAGGGTTGGCTACTGGAATAGCTCTTACTCAAAATTGTAGGAACATGGAAACTCGGGAAAATATTCAAAGTCAAGAGTTCATTAGGGCATAAAACAATAATAAAATATATACTTATCATATATACTTATCATATTGGCAAAAATCAGAAAATAAATGAACCTGAAACCTACCTCATTCCAATAACAGAGTTAACTTGAGACCGATCATAAACTGTATTGGAAAAATCAGAACCAGAGAGCCTAGAAGAAAACATAGGATAATGTCTTTGTAACCTTGCAGTAGGTAAAAATTTCACAGAATACACAAGAAACAACTAAGTACAAAAGAAAAAAATTGATATATATATTTTTTCCTAATTAAAATTTCTGCTTACAAAATTACACTCTAGAAAATAAAATTCACAACACATATATCTGATAAAGAACTTGTGTCCAAAACATATAAAGAACTCCTATAAATCAATAATTAAAAGAAAACTCAGGGCTTCCCTGGTGGGGCAGTGGTTGAGAGTCCGCCTGCCGATGCAGGGGACACGGGTTCGTGCCCCGGTCCGGGAAGATCCCACATGCCACGGAGCGGCTGGGCCCGTGAGCCATGGCCGCTGAGCCTGCACGTCCGGAGCCTGTGCTCCTCAACGGGAGAGGCCACAACGGTGAGAGGCCCACGTACCGCAAAAAAAAAAAAAAAAAAGAAAAAAGAAAACTCAATTTGTAAAAATGGACAAAAGACATGAACAAATCCTTTACAGAAGATAAATGAATAGCCAATAAGCATATACAAAGGAGCTCAACATCCTTAGTCAAAAGGAAAACAAAAGTTAACATTCTCACAGCCACGTGAATGGCTAAAATCTAAAAGACTGACAATACAATTGTTTGCCAGGAAAACAAGCATCTAGAACTCTCACGCATTGCTGCTGGTGGAAGCATAAAGTTGTACAACCACTTTTGAGAGCTACATGTCAATTTCCTTAAAAGTTAAATACGCATCTACCTTATGACCCAGCAATCCCACTTTAGGTATTTACTCAAGACAAACTAAATGAAAAACATACGTTCACAAAAAGTCATATTCTTTACCCAAACCTGGAAACAACACAAATATTTATCAACTGGAGAGCAGATATTTTTTCAATGTAGTAACATCGTACAACAGAACACTACTGATATTTGCAACAACATGGATGAATCTCAAAAATGAAAACAAAGAAGCTAGAAACAAAAGAATACCTACTGTATGATTCCATCTATATGAAGTTAAAAAATAGGCAAAATTAGAAGTCAAAACAGTACTTGCCTCTGCAGGATAGGGATTAAGGAAAGGGGCACGATATAACTTTCTAGGTAATGGAAATGTTCTATACCTTTTTTGCTATAGCAGTTACATGATATTAAAACTTATGGAACTGAGCACTTAAGATCCATAGACTTATTCTGTGCAAATTATACCTCAACAACATTTTTACAAATGTAGAGAATATGTATATATAGAGAGAGAGAATGGTGGTAGGGTAAATTAATGGTACAATCTATAGTGGTAGGGTAGATTAATGCAGAAATACTGGCAGTCAATTTGATAATGAATCTTAAAAATGTGAAAGGTCTTTGACCAAGTAATTCTATTTATAGGAATTTATTTTAGGGAAACAATCAGAGATGTCTGTGTGTGCACATATACATACACGTGTGTGTGTTTATCATGTGTAAGATTTATAGCAGTAGAATTGTCATTCCACTATTATTAACAATAGAGAAAAATTGGAACAAACTAAATGCCCAATGATAGGGGCTTAGTTAAATAAATAATAACATATCCGTACCTTGAATATTACTTAGCCGTTAAAAATTTTAATGATAAATAAAAGTATTTTTCAATATGATAGAAAATTTTAAAAGGAATTTAAAAAACAGTATATATAACATGAACATTAATTTGGCTACTCTGACAATAACAGGTTTAAACAAGATGGAAGGTTTATTTTTCCCTCCCATGAGAGCTTCTGTTCACACTTTGCAGGTAGGCAGCTCTGCTCTACACATTAATCTAAAAATCCAGATCTTTGGGGGCTTCCCTGGTGGCGCAGTGGTTGGGAGTCTGCCTGCCGATGCAGGGGATGTGGGTTCGTGCCCCGGTCTGGGAAGACCCCACATGCCGCGGAGCGGCTGGGCCCGTGAGCCATGGCCGCTAAGCCTGTGCGTCCAGAGCCTGTGCTCCGCAACAGGAGAGGCCACAACAGTGAGAGGCCTGCGTACCACAAAAAATAAATAAATAAAAATAATTTTTAAAAAAATTCCAGATCTCTCTATCTAGTTGTTCCACTATCCCCAGGGTATCTTCTACATGATTAAAGCTGGCTCACTATCACCATGCCTGCTTTTCATCCCAATGAGAGGGTGAAAAAGAAAGTGTAAGGTAAGCAGCTTCCTTTTAAGAATTTGAACTAGAAGTTGCACACACCACTTCTCCTACCCTACTAGTCAGAACATGGTCATAACAAGTTTCTTAGTCAGCTCAGGCTGCTATAACAAAACACCACAGACTGGATGGCTTACAAACATTAGAAATCTATTTCTCACAGTTCTGGATATTGGAAGTCCAAGATGGTAGCACCCACATGGTTGAATGAAGCCCCTCTTCTTGTTTGCAGAGAATTCTCCTTGTGTCCTCACGTGGCAGAAGGGTTAGGGGGTTCTGTGGGGATCTCTTTTATACGGGCAATAATCCCATTCAAGAGAGTTCCACCTTCATGACCTAATCACCTACCAAAGGCCTCACCTACTAACACCATCACCTTGGGCGTCAGGATTTCAACATGAATTTTGGAGGGACACGGGCATTCAGGCCATAGCACTAAACCACCAGGGAGTCTCAGAAGTGTCTCTAACTGGGCCACCATGTGCCCACCCCAAACTGGTGAGAAGACAGTTTCAATGCTAAAAAGAAGGGGTAAATAGATGAGCTTGGATGAAAATCTTGGAGACAACTCTTTGTAGGTTCTCTTGGAGAACTCTCTTTTATGCAAATTGCATCATCAATGTTTTTGATAGCACAGAGGATGAAACCATTAGGAAAAACACAGACATAGACAACTCTGAATCAAAAAGTGACATGGAACTGTTGGACTCTGAATGTGAAGAGGTTTTAGAACTACTTTAAGCAACTTGTTTTTCTTATATTTTCTTTTTGAGATACGCTGTAAAGCTGTTCATAATAGAAGCCTATATCTAAACAAGTCTAAAAGAATTTTTCCAACAAGCATAAACTTTTTAATATGAAAGAAAATAGTGTGTCATAGTGTGACAGCATTTCTCCTTTCACAGTGGTAAAACAGTGGAAGTTCTAGTCAATGGTGTCTTAGATTTGATGAAATACAGTAAAATATTAGTAATTATTTGACCTTGGTAATTAGTTTACATAGCTGGGATTACAATTGGTCCTTGTATCATTCTTTACACTTATACCTATTTTCTCATTTTTTTTTTGCAATAAACAAAATTCGGTGGATAAATATACATTTTAAATGGTCCAACAGGGTAGCCCAATATGCTAGGAAGTCTAAACAAAGTATCAATAAAGGACAGCCTGAGTATATTAATCCGAATATTAAAGAGCCAGACAAAGCAAGAGGGTGGCATGCCTGAAAGATGGAAGTCTGAAAGATGGGAATGGAGGATAGTTGCAGGGACTGGGCATTTATATTGTCTCAGTTGTATGGTGAATGGATTATTTCCATTTAAAAACTAAACATAAATATGACTAAAGAATATGTCAACCTGATTGGTTAAGAATGAGTGAATGAGGGACTTCCCTTGTGGCACAGTGGTTAACAATCCACCTGCCAATGCAGGGGACACAGGTTGAGCCCTGGTCCCGGAAGATGCCACATGCCAAGGAGCAACTAAGCCTGTGTGTCACAACTACTGAGCCTGCGCTCTAGAGCCCACGAGCCACAACTACTGAAGCCCATGCACCTAGAGCCCATGCTCTGCAACAAGAGAAGCCACCGCAATGAAAAGCCTGCACACTGCAACAAAAAGTAGCCCCCGCTCACTGCAGCTAGAGAGAAAGCCCACGCACAGCAATAAAGACCCAAGCAGCCAAAAATAAATAAATAAAATAAATAAATTTATTTTTTTAAAAAAAGAATGAGTTAATAAGTGTCAAACTAATCAATTACTATATCTGCTAATTTATCTGTGAAGCTAAAACCAAGGCAGTCCCTTTCTTTGCACCCTAATTTATTTAAAAATTAGCATTGTTTCAGTAGATATTATTTCTGTAATTAGAAGCTTTTGCTCTCTGAGCTTGTTAAACCTACTTGGCTTTCTTAATCTGAATAATACCTCAAGTCATTTAACATGTTTTTAAAATTCAACCAAATATCCTTTTCACTTCACTATCACATATTACCCTTCAACTTATTTTTATCTCAACACATCCTTATCTCACTATCTTACCCTCCTCTCTAGACAGTAATAATCACATTAGAACAGTTTTAATACAAACCAACTCCAGATTAATAAATTATTCTACAACAAAGAAACTATTCTATCCAGAAACAAAGGGCTAAAAACCAGATTTATTTTGACTATAGAATAGCAAAAGCTTGCAAAATAATTTAATTCTTTATAATCTATGATCACACTTCAACATTATCTGATTCCTAATTAAAAATAAGCAGGAGATCAGGTACTGTATCCAGCTTAGTGTCCACTCAAGCAACCTTTTATGAATCAAGAGTACACGGCAGGCCCAGAAAACTACTAGAGCTAAACAATGAATTTGGTAAAGTCACAGGATACAAAATTAATACACAGAAATCTCTTGCATTCCTATACACTAACAATAAAAGATCAGAAAGAGAAAGTAAGGAAACAATCCCATTTACCACTGCAACAAAAAGAATAAAATACCTAGGAATAAACCTACTTAAGGAGGTAAAAGACCTGTACACAGAAAACTATAAGACACTGATGAAAGAAATCAAAGACAACACAAACAGATAAAGAGATATACCATGTTCTTGGATTGGAAGAATCAACATTGGGAAAATGACTATACTACGCAAAGCAATCTACAGATTCAATGCAATCCCTATCAAATTACCAATGGCATTTTTCACAGAACTAGAACAAAAAATTTTACAATTTGTATGGATACACAGAAGACCTCAAATAGGAAAAGCAATCTTGAGAAAAAAAAACGGAGCTGGAGGAATCAGGCTCCCTGACTTCAGACCTTAATACAAAGCTACTGTAATCAAGACAGTATGTTACTGGCACAAAAACAGAAATACAGATCCATGGAACAGGATAGAAAGCCCAGAGATAAACCCATACACTTATGGTCACCTAATCTAGACAAAGGAGGCCAGAATATACAATGGAGCAAAGACAGCCTCTTCAATAAGTGGTACTGGGAAAACTGGACAGCTACATGTAAAAGAATGAAATTAGAACACTACCTAACACCATATGCAAAAATACACTCAAAATGGATTAAAGACCTAAATGTAAGGCCAGACACTATAAAACTCTTAGGGGAAAACATAGGCAGAACACTCTATGACATAAATTGCAGCAAAATCTTTTTTGACCCACCTCCTAGAGTAACGAGAATAAAAACAAAAATAAACAAATTGGACCTAGTGAAACTTAAAAGCTTTTGCACAGCAAAGGAAACTATAAACAAGACAAAAAGACTACCCTCAGAATGGGAGAAAATATTTGCAAACGAAATCAACTGACAAAGGATTAATCTCCAAAATATACAAACAGCTCATGCAGCTCAATATCAGAAAAACAAACAACCCAATCCAAAAATGGGCAGAAGACCTAAATAGACATTTCTCCAAAGAAGATACACAGATTGCCAACAAACACATGAAAAGATTCTCAACATCTCTAATCATTAGAGAAAGACAAATCAAAACTACAATGAGGTATCACCTCACACTGGTCAGAATGGCCATCACCACAAGATCTACAAACAATAAATGCTAGAAAGGGTGTGGAGAAAAGAGCACCCTCTTTCACTGTTGGTGGGAATGTAAATTGATACAGCCACCATGGAAAACAGTATGGGAGTTCCTTAAAAAACTAAAAATAGAACTACCATGGGACCCAGCAATCCCACTACTGGGCATAAACCCAGAGAAAATCGTAATTCAAAAAGACACATGCATCCCAATGCTCACTGCAGTGCTATTTACAATAGCCAGGACATAGAAACAACCTAAAATGTCCATCAACAGAGGAATGGATAAAGAATATGTGGTACGGGCTTCCATGGTGGCGCAGTGGTTGTGAGTCCGCCTGCCAATGCAGGGGACACGGGTTCGTGCCCCGGTCCAGGAAGATCCCACATGCCGCGGAGCAGCTGGGCCCGTGAGCCATGGCCACTGGGCCTGCGCATCCGGAGCCTGTGCTCCGCAGCGGGAGAGGCCACAACAGTGAGAAGCCCGCGTACCGCACAAAAAAAAAAAAAAAAGAATAGGTGGTACATATATACAATACAATGGAATATTACTCAACCATAAAAAGGAGTGAAATTGAGTCATTTGTAGAGACATGGATGGACCTGGAGACTGTCATACACAGTGAAGTAAGTCAGAAAGAGAAAAACAAATATTGTATATTAACGTATATATGTGAAATCTGAAAAAATTGGTATAGACGATCTTATTTACAAAGCAGAAATAGCGCCACAGACATAGAGAACAAACGTATGGATACCAAAGGGGAAAGTGGGGTGGGATGAATTGGGGGATTGGGATTCACATATATACACTATTGATACTATGTATAAAATAGATAACTAATGAAAACCTACTATATAGCTCAGGGAACTCTACCCCGTGCTCTGTAGTGACCTAAATGAGAAGGAAATCCAAAAAAGAGGGGGTATACGTACATGTATAGCTGATTCACTTTGCTGTACAGTAGAAACTAACACAACATTGTAAAGCAACTATACTCCCATAAAAATTTTAAAAATAAAAAAAAATTTTTTAATAAAATTTATACAAAAATTCAAAGGATCTAGAATAGTCAGCACAATTTTAAAGAAGAAACTGTGGACCATTCACAAAATTGATTTCAAGACTTATTATAAGGTTGCAGTAACCGAGACTGTAGCTTTAGTATAAGAATGGATAAAGAGATTAATGTAACATGATGTAGAATTTAGGAAAAAACTGTACATGTACATTTCATTGAATTTCAATAAAGACACCAAGATAACAATGGGGAAAGAAAAGTCTTTTCAATAAATTGAGCTGAAACAACTAGGAAAAACTATGGAAAATATGAACCTCAACCTCTATCTCACATCATACACAAAAAATAATTTGAAACCGATGATAAACCTAAATGTATACAGGTACACCTCAGAGATATTGCAGGTTCGGTTCCAGACCACCGCAGGAGATGCCCAAGGAGAAGGGGAGAGACAGGCGAATGGCAGCTGTCAGAACACACACATTTATCCACTAAATTTGCCATCTTATATGGGTGTAGTTTATGATGCCCCAAAACAATTACAATAGTAACACTGAAGATCACTGATCACAGATCACTATAACAAATATAATAATAAAAAAGTTTGAAATAACGTGAGAATTACCAAAATGTGACACAGAGACAGGAAATGAGCAAATGCTGTTGGAAAAATAATGCTGATAGACTTACTCAATGAAGTATTGCCACAAACCTTCAATTTGTAAAAAATGCAAAATCTGCAAAGTGCAACAAATTGAAATGCAATAAAATGAGGTATACCTGTACGCTAAAACCATAAGGCTTACCAGAAGAAAATTCTGGAGAGTGTCTTTACAACATTGGGCAAAAGTCCTGAATAAATACTTCACTAAAGAAGATGTGTAAATGGCCAATTAACATATGAAAAGGTGCTCAGCATCACCAGTCAGCAGAGAAATGCAAAATACAACTATAGTTAGATATGCCTTCACACCTAATAGAATGGCTTAAATTAAAAACTGACAATACCAAACGTTAGCAAAGAAATGGAGCAATGCACATTAGACAACATACATGCTGGTGAAAGTATAAAATCGTACAATCACTTTATAGAACTGTTTAGCAGCTTATTATAACATTAAACATACACTTATGCTATGACCCAGCACTCTGATTCCTAAGAATTTACCCAAGAGAAATGAAAACCATGACCACAAAAAGTCTTGCACAGAAGTGTTCATAACATTACTCATGAGAGTCAAAAACAACAAAAACATCACCAATAGGGAAATAAATTCTAGTATAGTCAAAAAATGGAACACTATTCAGCAATGAAGAAACAGACAGTATAAGAATAAAGAGGAGTAAATGTTAGTATAACAGTATGAACAGGTTTTTCAGAATTATAGTGAATGAAAGAAGCCAGACACAAAAGAATCCATACTGCATGATTCCATTTATATGAATTCCAAGAACAAGCAAAACTAATCTATGGTGAAAGAAATGTGAAAAGTATAGCCTATGGTGGGAATTGACTGGAATTGGGCATAAAAGAACTTTCCAGGGGAATGGGAATGTTTTTGATTGAGAGATTGGTAGCACAGGTAATATATATTTCTCAAAACTCATCAAATTATACACTTTAAAATACATATATTTCTGTATGTGTGAATTTTACTTAAATAAAATATATCCTTTTTATTGTAGTTTTAATGAAGTTGAGTGAGTGAAATTAAATGTATATATTCAAATCACTTCTTTACCTGTTTCTAATTTTTTACCATTATAAGTATGAACACATAATTTCAGAGACCATTGACTGAGTTCCCAAAAGTAGAATTTCTTTAATTAAAGATGTTATTTATTTTTAGACTTTTGAGACATATTGGAAAACCTCCTTCCAAAAATAACGGACCAACTTATAGTCTCATCTACAGCATATGAAAATACCCATTTTCCCCACCTAGCCAATACTAAGTATTGTCATTTTATCAATATTTAACAATAATTAGAGACTAGATTATAACAAGACACTAATAAGGAGAAGAACTTCTAAAAACTCACAGAGCCATTACTGCATCCTAGGAACTGTTCTAAGCAATATACCTCTATTAACACCCATTTACTATGCAAAACAACCTTGAGGTAGACACTACTATGACTCCATCTTACAGGTAAGGTAACTCAAGCAAATATGGGTTAAGTTACTTGCCCAAAGTTAGCCAGTTAGTAAGTGTTAGAGCTAGGTCTTCAAACTCAGGAATTCCGGTTCCAGAGTTTGTGCTCTTATCCACTGTAATATTTTCTTATTATTATTTTAATTACTGAATGATTTGATTACTGGTGTGATTGAACTTTCTCTCATGCTGTTGACCTTTTGCGAACTGCCTTTTCACGTTTTGTGCTCATATTCCTAATAAGGAGTTTGTCAGGATTTCTTTGGTATTTTTGGGTTTTTTTTTTTTTGTGGTACGCGGGCCTCTCACTGTTGTGGCCTCTCCCATTGCGGAGCACAGGCTCCGGACGCGCAGGCTCAGCGGCCATGGCTCACGGGCCCAGCTGCTCCGTGGCATGTGGGATCTTCCCGGACCGGGGCACGAACCCGCATCCCCTGCATCAGCAGGCGGGCTCTCAACCACTGCGGCACCAGGGAAGTCCCTCTTTGTTTTTTTTTTTAAAGAACAATTCCGCAGGACAATAACCACAGAAGTAATATTTACAAACCCTCTGGTGGTTCCACCGTGCGATGCTGCGCTTCTTGCCGGGGCGAGATTTCGGTCCCAGCTGATTAACTCATCCAAAAATTCTGTGGTCAAAATCATGGTGCTTTTCTCGGGCGGCTGCTCCCACCAGCCCCAGGACCAGCCAAAGTAAACGCCGGCGACACCACCACCAACCCCTCGGACCTTCACACGGGCCGAAACGGCTCTCCTGAAGAGGAGCCGAATAAAACGGCTTCCGGGGGGACGCCTTCCCAGAATGCCGTGCGCGCGCATGCACCCGAGGAGCCACAGGGGTTTTTTTGGACTTGTAAGAATCATTAGAAATTAAGAATATTAATCTCTTATCAGTTTTATCTATCGAAGTATTTTCCCAAGATGTTTTTCTTTTGCCACTTATTTTTTCATAATTTTTACATTATTTTATAACTTTTAAAATGTGTAATTTTTTTCTTTGTTAAATACTGCCTGTGAGGTCACAATATGAAGAAAATACTAATGCATTCTATAAACATCTTGTCTCTAACAGCTACTCTAGATTCTAAAATGTGTTTAAAATTTTAGTTAAATAAATTTAGGATAGGTGTATGTTTTTGGACTCTAACAAAAATAGAATAAACTCTATAATGGTAAACATCTTCCTTTCTAACTACCCTTCATGTGATATATCAAATACATTTGTAAACCATATGGCTTGGAATATTTTAACACAGAGAAACAAACGACAATATGTGTGCCCCTTTAAGGAGCAGAAACATCATCCACTGTGCAAGCCAAAGACTTAAACGTCTTCCTTGACTCCTGTCTTTCCTTACATTCAATAACCAATCTATCCATCAAGTCTTCCAAAACATATCTCTAATATGTTAATTTCACTCCCTCCCATCACTACCATCCCACTCCAAGCCACCATCACCAGAACTATCACTATAGCCCCCTGGTGTCGCCTTTATTCTGCTGTGGCTTCCCCACCATCTATTCTCAACCCAGCAGCCAGAGTGATCCTTTTATAATGTACATAACATGGTCCCTTTGCCCTGTTTAAAACTTCTAATGACTTTCCAATCACAATTAAAATAAAAACCAACTTCTTTCCCTGCTCACAAAGTCCTGGGTGATCTGCCCCTTGCTTTCCTTTCCACCCACGTCTTGGGCTACTCTCTTCCTCATACACTATACTTTGCCACAAAAGCTTTGGTTAAGCTCCTCTAACACACACTGAAGTTCTTGAGCACGTTTTGTCTTTTGCATGCTGTTCCCTAGAGTTAAATGCTGGCTAGCCCGAACCCCTCCAATCTTTGCATAGCTTGCTAGTTACCTTGCAGGGAAGTCTCCTTTGGCCTCCCAGTCACTCCATAGGATGTCACCCTATTTAATTCTCTGCACAATACTTGTCACTTTGATTTATTTGTGTTCATTACTCGCATAGTTTTGTCTGCCCTCACTAAAATGTAAGCTCTGTGTCTTCAGACCTTGTCGGTCCTGTTAACACTATATATCTAGCACCAATAACAGTGCCTACACATAGCAGGTCCTCAGTAAATATTTATTAAAAGGAAGAATTGTGAAGTATCTGGAAATTATCTAATACCAAGGGATAAAAAGAAACTGAAGATTTGTGTTCAATATATAATAGATAACTTTTAGAAAGTTAGAACACCCCCGAAATAGAATGTCCTATCTCTAAGGCACGATTCAAAAAAGAGATTAGACAGCCACCTATTAAGAAAACTAGAGATTTTTATTCCAGGCAATATGACCAACCTGCAGTCTTCCTCCTTCTTTTACCTGCTTGTGTTTGCTACAGTGAACCTCTGCCCATTCTTTAGTCCTTGTCCTCCATGCTCTTACTCTCTGGGCTACTAACTGCTCTCAATCCTTGCCTTGCTCTTTGAACTTGACCTACATTTTTGACCTTCCTATCTCCTTGAAATAATTTTTCTTCTTTAAGAATTAAACATAAAAGCAAAAGCAGAGAACATCTATAGCTGTACATAACTTCTTTATCACCACTCCTGGACCACGCACACATGTGCACTAACAATTCATAGTTATCAGGTTCTGTTCCATCTCAGAATTCCTATCATACAGGGAAACATGTTTCTAACACTACCTTTATTCATATGATGACGATTAACATCCATGAGAAGTATGTAAAAATGTCATTACAACATACAATTTCTCCTGTAAAAATGCAGTAACTATTAGTGAAAAATTTCAACTGACCTCCTGACAATTTATAAAGATTCTATAGGGACAGAAAAATAAGAATTTACAAAGTCATCAACATAAATTCTGTGACTAAAATAAGCTCCACGCTACATGTGCTTCAGCAGAATGGCAAAGGATTACATTCCGTGGATTTCCAGGGTCACTCAGAAATAGTGAAAAAACAGAAATATTAAAGCCAGTAATGTCAAGGTTTTCTCTCCTTGGCATCTTATTCAAAGATGCATTTTTATGCTTCCATGCCATGCTTTTTAGATTACCAAATAGCACCATATGTAACTATAACTATATTATAAACAATTTACTTGACAACTATGCATGCCTGCTCTTTTAAATCTAATAATTCAGCGCCTCCAGAAGATTTATAATGTACCAGCAATTTGCTCAGAATGGGCTTAAAAGTGTGCTGCCCTCCAGCAGAGCATTAGCCTTCGCTCTGTTGTGAGGGACAAACACATCGATTTTTCTAGTCCTCCTCCTAACAATTAAATACAGTCTGTTGCAGGCAGAAAAAGTCTTAAGTCAATTCTTTTGAAAAGGGGCCTCTATGAATATTTTAATGTCCTTGGTCATATTTTTCAAATGTGAAGAATTTACAGGTCCATATAAACATTTTAGTCCATTTCTATTTGTTCCTGAAAGCACTGTATATTCATAGATCAGCAAGTGTATATGGAGTGATTTATTTGTAGAAATTTCTCATTAAATTTACACCTTTCTGCACTTGGAAAGTGAAGTGTTTTTGAGAGTAGGCAGCTTGCCTACACTTACACACAACTCCATTACATCAAAGATCCCTTATTTCAAATATACAAGTAAGTACCCAAAGCCCTTTTTTTCCTATCAGAAAATAAGGATATAGGTAGACTAGAATTAGGAGAAACTGTCCAGTCTGGGCATGAATCCAGGGAACAGGAGGCTATTCACCACCCAAATTGAAGCATTTTGCTAACCTGTTTGTATTCTCTACTGGAGCTTGTAATTTTTAGAAAGGAACATGCTTGATAATAACATATTATACAGACTAAATGACTTTGTTAACCTCAGACAAGATAAAATACTTGTTATACACACAGGAACCACCTGTGTCCTTAGTTTTGACCACCAGTTCCCCCTCCCACCATGGGCTGGTCCACACGCACTCCCTCTGGGCATGGCTGGTCGGTGTCTGACTGCTCCCTTTCTCTTCTGTCCTCATCCCCTTCAGTCCTCTTTGTGGGTTGTGGTAGACTCACACTCCCCCGTTATGCTTATTCTGTGCCTCTTTATTGCATTACTCACTTTCCTGCTCCAATGACTAGTTCTTAAAAGGTCGCCTTGCCCGTCTCCTCTAATTGCTGACCTTTGCACACTTTTTCTTTCTTCTGCGTTTGCTCAGTTGGTGAACTGCCACTGCCCACTTCAGGTTGAAAATATTTTGCGTTTCAGTGAACTTCCTGGAAAGTTCTTCATCTTTTCAGTCTGAATGACTTTATAGGACAGGCCAAAGCCACTTTGTTTTGCTATCTCAACACCAGTCATGGAATAATATTATTATGAATGTAAAGGAGTCTCTTTAGAACAATGACTACCCAACTAACTCATGGCATCAGCAATAGCTGGCTTTCTTGTCTCAGTATGGCTCAACTGAAAGGGCCCAGATGTACCCCAAAAGTAAATCTTAAATGGCATAATGTGGATGTCACACAGCTAAGGGGAATGGGTTCCAGAGATCTATGAAATATTTCAACCAATCCTCCCATATTGGCTCATCTTGAGCACATGTCCACTGAGCTACCCTCCCCTACATCACTCCATCTGAACCTATCTACCCTTCAAAGTCCAATTAGTCTAAATGGATGAGTGCCTGTAAGAACATCCTTTCTAGCTCTAACAGATCAGCAACAAGCACTTTAGGAAATGTCTGTGGTTACAGCCAGCACCTCAGGGCACCTCCTGCCTTTTTTTCCCATCCTGCTTGCTCTGTTTTGGAGTCTCTGATTCCTACCACATAACTGATTATCTCTCTACCCAGGCCCATTAAATTAACACATCGGTAGTTATACGCTTCACTCTCAACTCCAGCCTCAGCCCTGGACTGTTGTACATACCTCCCCTTGGCTCCATATTCTCAGCCTCTGCTTTTAGGAAGCCAAATGAAGACAGTCCCTCGTGGCCCAACTTAATTCTGATTAATATAAAAGATGAAGAGAAAATATGGCAAAACTGAAATACACACTCTGTGTGGACATGTTTGCCCCAACAGTGGCCTCTTAACGTAGGCTGACCAATCCAAGTTTTGATCACCTGCCACCATTAAAGTAAAACACAAACAGCATCCAACTTTCCCCTCGTTCAATTGCAATTCAGGCTCATAACTTTTGAGTCATTACCTGGCTCCAAACTTTTCATTCTAAGTCCTCATATTTCCATTCTCCAGACCTCCAGGCTGGCACTCGTGGTATTCTCTTTGGCAGAGGGGCCTCAGATTTCAACAAACATTGTTTTGATTTATGCCTTTAGTTCCCCAAATCCTCTGTCACTTCAGGTTGGATCTCTCTGCCATCACCTTGTCTTTACAAGTTGTAGTCCCTGAGGCAGAGAAATGGGCTCGGGGTAATTTTTACTTCATTTTTAATTTCACTTATTTTTATAATGATAGTTCGTGTGTTGTAAGAGTTTTGTGAATTAAGTTATTTTGTGAACTAAGCCCAGGCTTCTTTAAAAAGAAACAAAAGTCTAGCGAGAGGCAAGATCCCATAGATGTTATATAATACCATACCAGAAAGGAACTTAAAACCATTAATGCCTACATAGCTCCTATAACATGGCATGTGAAACTTATTCCCATTCAAAATATATAAAACTTTTCCCAAAGTGAAAAAAAGTGTGCAAATTATACAGTCTAAAATAAAGATATTAATTAGCTAACTTTGAACTGCAAGCAGAATGTCTGCAACTTAAAGATTCTTATTTTTCACCAACTCTCATCAACTCCTTTAATTTTCTCCCACCTTTAATTTTATTTTTATGTAAAAAAAGTAAAATTGTGTTACTTTCCAGTCAATACGGAGGTTACCATTTGAAATTCAGCTAACAATTCTAGCCACTTTGAACTTGCATCTCATTAAAAATAAAAGCATTTACCAGTACTGTATTCCAGTTCCCTAGGTAACCAAGACTCCACTTCAAAAACAGACTGGATAGTCACAAGAAAGCATAATACACACACATACACTAAACCAAACAAAAGGCAATTTTACTTCGTTTGCTAAAATGGATTTGACCAAGTGCTTTTACATAATGGCAGATGGTAGCTGCATTAATATTTATGTTGGACGTGGCAAGAGAGTATCGGAGGAAAAGGACTTGATTGAAGATTTATCCTTGGAAATAGGTAAAAACCAAGTTGTCAGTATAGAATGAGCACAGGTTCCCAAATATGAGTGTGAATTCATGTTCTGCCACCCTACAGATACCTTATCTTGCATAAGTCTTATGTCCTCTGAACCTCAGTTTCCCCATGAATTAGAACTAAATTATAAGACTGTAATGGGAATTAAATGAGATAATGCTTGTAAATCATAATTATAGCTACCATTTTCCACATGCTCGTCCTGGACCGAGCTTACATAACAACACCATGAAGTAAATATCGGTACCTCCATTTTACAGACGAAGAAAGTAAGATTCTGAGAGTTTAGATAACTTGTCCGTGGCCACAAAACTGGTAAGTGGCAGAAGTGAAATTGAAAGCCAAGGCCTCAAAGACCATGCTCTGGGCAATTCCATTGCCCTGAAGCAGGATGGTATCTGAATCACAGTAACCATTCTATAACGCTTTTTCATATTAATTAGTATTGTAAAATGCAAGGGGCACTTTTAGGGCTTCCAAGTTGCGTGACTCTAAAGGAACCATTCACGTCAGAGTCTTCATGAATGGCACACCCTGAGGAGTCATGCAGTACACAGCTAGTACTTCTGTACACAGTGACCCTAGGCACTATTTTTCATGGGTCTCTGTAATCAAGAAAGGAGAGATGGAGGGCTTCCCTGGTGGCGCAGTGGTTGAGAGTCCACCTGCCAATGCAGGGGACACGGGTTCGTGCCCTGGTCCGGGAAGATCCCACATGCCGCGGAGCGGCTGGGCCCGTGAGCCATGGCCGCTGAGCCTGCGCATCCAGAACCTGTGCTCCGCAATGGGAGAGGCCACAGCAGTGAGAGGCCCGCGTACTGCAAAAAAAAAAAAAAAAAAAAGAAAGGAAAGATGGAAATAGATTCAAAAGAGGATTTCTATTTATAGTGGGCCCATAAGAATGCCCTAAATTATGACTCTTACCTCTCCAAGCTAGAACTCAAAACTCCCTTTCCTAGCCCTCCTTGCTTAGGAAGTTTGAGTATAAGCAAATATTAGCATGGAGCCTGGACTAAGCCAATCAAGCTCATCTATATTTCATTCCAGAAGTGAGCAATGTGGGGCACCATACCTGACTCTGTTTCCCTCCTCCCAAAATGTTTAATTTCCACTTTTGCCATCTCCTTACAGCACAGTCTTCTTCATACCAGGTCACCAAGCCGCACTTTCCACCACCAAAGTAGTCTAACAAAGTTTTTTGAACAATGACTCTTCTCTTCCTAAAGTAACTCTTTGGCGATGCCAGCTGTCAAGATAGCAGTATTTTTCAGTCTTTCCTCATGGTATATATTTGATATGAATGGATGGCACGTAGAAAGTGCTAAATAATTGTTAGTTCCTTTACTGTCTTCCCTACACATCCCATTTCCTCTTCAAGAACAGGAACTGGGCCTTATGTCTATTAGTGTACCCAAAGGTGTCCAGCATTGTACGTCAGAAGGTGTACAACATGATGACTTGGTGATGGTGGTGGTGGTGAGGACCCAAAACACAAAGATAAAGCACTGACAAAAAAGGTGCCCATAACCACCTGCTATAGGCTGAATATTTGTGTTCCCTCAAAATTCATATCCCAAAGTGATGGTATTTGAGGGAGGGGCTTGTGGGAGGTGAATAGGTCATGAGGACAGAGAACTCATGAACGGGATTAGTCCCCTTATAAAAGGCCCCCAGGGCTTCTCTGGTGGCACAGTGGTTAAGAATCCGCCTGCCAATGTAGGGGACACAGGTTAGAGCCCTGGTCCGGGAAGATCCCACATGCCGCGGAGCAACTAAGCCCGTGCACCACAACCACTGAGCCTGTGCTTTAGAGCCCGCGTGTCACAACTACTGAAGCCCATGCACGTAGAGCCCATGCTTCGCAACAAGAGAAGGCACCACAACGAGAAGTCCGCGCACCACAACGAGAAGTCCGCGCACCACAACGAAGAGTAGCCTCCACTCGCTACAACTAGAGAAAGCCTGAGCACAGTGTAGCAACGAAGACCCAGTGCAACCAAAAATAAAATAAATAAAATAAACAAATAAATAAAACAGGAAGTACTCAAGAAATTGTTAAAAAAAAAAGAGTTCTCAGAGAGTTTTCATGCCCCTTCTGCCACATGAGGATATAGCCAGAAGGTAGCTGTCTCTGAACCAGGAGCCTCATTAGACACCAAATCTGCCAATGCAATGATCTGCCAATGCAACAGAAATAAACTTCTGTTGTTTATAAGCCACACAGTCTATGATATTTTTGTCATAGCAGGCTAAACAGACTAAGACACCACCTATGCCTAAATGTTGTATTTCATTTTACAAGTGTCCTATGGTAAAGAAAGAAGAAAATTAAATGCCAACTTTTGCTAATCCTTTTTTCCCTTTTAAATAATGCATTTTGATTTTTCATATAATCTTTCAAGTATCAGAGCCTTCTTTCTATCTTGAACTATTTTTCTTAGTTCAACTATCTCTTTTGCTTCATTAAAACTTTCAACTGAGTATTCCCAAAGGCTCTCGGCAATGTAAATTAATTCCTATGGGCTCAGCCTTAATCATCTGGTAACAGAGCCGTAGTGAGAATATGACCTGCCTTTGGTATCAGGAGTTGCCCAGGCTACCTAGTCTACTCGTAACCATTATTTATGCAGACGCACCCTTCACCAGAACCTTAACCCCTTCTACTCTGTCAGTGACCTTAATGGCTTAATGGTTCTTTTTTTTTTTTTTTTTTTTGTGGAGCACAGGCTCCGGACGCGCAGGCTCAGCGGCCATGGCTCACGGGCCCAGCCGCTCCACGGCACGTGGGATATTCCCGGACCGGGGCACGAACCCGGTCCCCTAGCATTGGCGGGCGGACTCTCAACCACTGCGCCACCAGGGAAGCCCCTTAATGATTCTTAAAGTATGTGATACCATGAACACAGATTACTAGTCTCCCAACCCCGTTCAAGCTCTCCAGGTTAGCCAGGTTGGACTCCTTCATCCCCTGTAACACTAGCTGATAACTCCTGTCTTTGTGCATGTGCCTTTGCAGAATCTGCCCGTCCATCCCTTCTTTTGAACTTCAGTGAAATGTCCCTTTTGTTTCTCCTCCAGCTCCAGAGTGAAAGTTAGTAATTACTCAATGAACATTAATTTTTTGTATCTGCAATATGAGAGCAACAGAACTGACTTCAGAGCTGTTCTCAGGGTTAAAGGATATAAGGTATGTAAAGCACCTGGCACAGTGCCTGGTACATAACAAAGCTCAATAGAAGTAGGTTTCCTGCCATCTCCTCCTCCAGTCCCCAATGGTCTTTCTCATCCCTGAACTCCTCCACTGCAGCGTTTTATTTCTTCTTCCACTCGTCTAGGCCCTGGTAAGCTCTTTTATTTAATTCAATCATTTATTTAATCAATGTTGAATTTGTCTAAAACTGTTCTATGAATTTGGGATGATGTACAAACTACACTCAGGGCCTGTCTTCAACAAATACACAGTGGAATAGGAACAGTAAATTGTTTTAATTAAACATAATTGTACTACAAGGTACTCTCTGCTACAAAGAAGTAATGTATAAAGGACAGACTGACAGACACTGCTAGAGAATATCAATGAAAACCTCAGCAAAAAGATATTTAAGCTGGGTTATAAATGATTAATAAGACTTCATAGAATATGGCAAAAAAAATTTGCTCAAGCAGAGAAATGAAGATTTGTTCTAGGGCTTCCCTGGTGGTGCAGTGGTTGAGAGTCCACCTGCCGATGCAGGGGACGCTGGTTCGTGCCCCGGTCCGGGAAGATCCCACATGCCGCGGAGCGGCTGGGCCCGTGAGCCATGGCCGCTGAGCCTGTGCGTCCGAAGCCTGTGCTCTGCAACAGGAGAGGCCACAACTGTGAGAGGCCCGCGTACTGCAAAAAAAAAAAAAAAAAATTTGTTCTAAACAAATAACTCACCATAGGAAAAAAATCCTGTAGGCATATTTTGGCTTATTGTATTATTAATGATGATTATCAAGACCGTATTTTTTAAAGCAAAAAGCAGGATACACAAATACAAAGAAAATTATAGGGATAATGGAACAAAACATTTAGAAAACCTAGAATGTGTAGTTGTCATTTCTAGGAAAGTAAAGTGAATGAACAAAAACCTAATTATAAAAAACAAGGAAATGGTTAAATAAGTAGTGACTAACCAAATCAAGGTACTATGTAGACTTTAATAATGATAATAATGAAGTAAACGTAATGTAATTTCAATTTCTTTAAATAATCTAAAATTGAAAATTCTTATACTACGTGAACGAAGACTTTAAAGGAAAATGCTTAATAAAAATGGTTGTTATTTGGTGTGTTAATGGTCATTATTTTATAATAATCTTTTAAAAATCCTTTTTAGTTTACAATTTCAAAAAGAAAGGATGAGGTGTTACTATTCAGGAAATGCTTTTATGTTTACAAAATTATTTTTAAATGTTTTTAAGACTAACTCATAACAATTTTTTATTTGCACTAAAAACAACAAACCAGAAGCATCAAGTACTAAAGTAAGTATTTCCACAATGTTAACTTACACTGTGTTCTCAGTGCCTTCACCCGCTCCCTCCCCATCTCAAAACCTCAAGTCGCTCCTATTTAGAAAAACTGGGGGGCTTTTTCCACCCAGGGTACAGCATAGTTAATGTCCAAAGCACAGAGCATTTAATTACTTATGGTATAAGGGGTGTCAACTGAAGTTGCCTCAATGAGAATACATTTATTTGGGGACAAAATGGATTCTCCTAATTCTTGCCTTTTCCAAACAATAAGATAAAACAGGAAAATCTTCACCAGACATATGATGCCTAAACATGAGATCAGTTGTCAGTCTAATGTGGAGTCAGAAGGAAGAATAAAGGAAGATCAAAAGTTAAGAAATGTTATTCCCTAACATTTAAAATCATGAATGCTTTAGCGTTTGATTTTTAATGTGCCTAAAAGATCCATTCTTGAGTTTCTTATTAATTAATTGTTATGGAATTTTACTTTCTCAAATAACGAGATTAATGCATATATCTTTAAGAAAATATCAAAATAATTAAAAGTCTTAAGAATGTCACAACCCAATTTTAAAGAAGCAAACTGAACTGACTTTACATTATTAGTGTCTTTTAAGTGTGATAGCCATGCATATTCATTTTATTAAATTTTTAATAAAAGTAACAAACTGTACTACAAACAGTAAAATAATTATTTCCTTCAATACTCAGGATTTTCTTTTTAGTTGTGTTGAATACTACAGTTTCTCTTTCACAGGAATTATTAATCTTGAAAGGTCAACTATAAATATCTTTTCCTAATATCTTTGTGGCTGGATAAAACTGAGCGTCTGCCTAATGAGCATGGTTCTTGTCAGCCTTGATTTTCTTTCTGTGGCTAGAGGAGATTGGGAACTCGAAATACATTCCCTATAGCTACTCAGCAACAGGGACTCAAAGTTTTCTGAAGCGTCTGCTGGTATGGGAAGCTAGCAAGTGAAGGAAAGAGGAAAGGCAGTGAGCGTTCTGAATCTCCAGAGATGCTCAGAAGACCAGGAAATGTAACAAGCATCTGCCACATATATAAATAAATTACATTTAAGCAGCAATTACTCTTTATTAAGCATCTTACACACATATCCTCCTCTTACAGATGACAGAACAATCTCAGAGAGCCCAGTGTCATGGCCATGGCCGCTCAGCTACTGGAGAGGCTGGAGATGGAATTTTCCTGCCCCAAATCCTGAGCTCATCCAAGTACACCATCATAGCCCATGGGGTTTAGAGTCAGACAAACCTATGCTTGAGTTCAGGTTCAGCCACTTCTCAGTCTTGGGCAAGTCACTCAAGACCTCTGTGCCTCAGCTTCCTCATCTGTAAAATGGGATAACAGGAGCCTGGATTGCATAGGGTTGTTGTGAGCATGAAATACTACACATAAATCCCTTAGCATACACAAAGCCCTGGGATCATCTAGTTGTTGCAAGTGCTGCTGCTGTTGCTATCATTCTTCTCTAAATGCAGCTGCCAGCACTGTTCTTGCAGGAGGCACCATGGTGTGGTGATTAGGATGTTGCACTCTCAAGCTAAACCCATCTGGGTTCAAATCCTACCACTACCAAGTAAAGCCATGTGACTCTAAACAGGTTACTTAATCTCTTGTTATCTCCGTTTCCTGTAAAATGAAGGCAATTATAATAAAACCTATCTCTTTTGGCTGTTGAGGATTAAACAAGGCACATAATTGGAATACTTAAATAGTGCCTAATGTATAGAAAGCACTTAATAAATATTCATTTTAATCTATTGTCATTATTATCTTATTAATTTCCAGCAGCTTCCCCAAACCCCCTGACATTAAACATATTTTAAAACATCTGGGCATCTGTTATGTGTGGATTCTGGCAGTACATGGAAAGAAAGTGAAGCTTCCTACCTCGGATAGGTATGGTTACAATCTATTTTACTAGCTAGGACATAAATCTATACTCACTATGCAAGGCATCATAGTCTAATGGCCAGTGAAGGGTAAAGACAACAGGTGAGACCAGAGTCCAGAGGAGGAAACCATTTTGAAAACATTAGCCTTCCATCTTTGGGAGCAGATTTGTTATTTATCACCAAAAAAAAAACAAAGGATAAAGGAAGTGGGACGTGGTTCCAGCACTCTGGAATTTTGTGGTCCTGTAAAATTTGTTAAAAAAAAAAAATCAAGGAGGGGTGATAGTGGGATGAATTGGGAGATTGGGATTGATATATATACACTAATATGTATAAAATAGATAACTAATAAGAACCTGCTATATAAAAAAATAAAATTCAAATTAAAAAATTAAATTTTAAGAAATCAAGGGAAATGGGACTCTTTAAGACATTTATTTTGTCATGAAGTTTGAAGCATTAAGAAAATTATCTACCCTCTATTCATACCCTAATATATCAAGAAAAAGAATATTTTATTCCAAAAGTAGGTAGAAAGAAATAACCTCAGAATGAAAAACAATCGTTACCCAAAAGGGAACCTATGATTGTGTGTATGTTGTGCATATGCACACATGTATATATTCATATGCACATATAATAGCACCTCTTTGTTTCTGATTTCTCTTCAGACTGATGAAAACCTCATCAAAACCTTAAGCAGGTTGAATTCACAAACCAGCATTTAGCAATCACCGGGGTAAAGTGCACTGCAGAGTATAACAGGTGTGGACCAGATCTACACTGGCAGAGCAAAGCAAAGAATTGGAATTAGATCATTTTAATCAAAATGTTTGTTTGCCTTCAGTTCCTGAAATAACTTCTTTCCTAAAATCTGCTTCCACTTCCTGATTCTGTTTGCTGGGAATAACAACTTTTTTAGACTTATTATGCGAACAATCCCAACCCAGGGAACAGGAGTCACAATGGGTTAAACTGAAAATCATAAGCCAGGCCAGTAAGTGGAGATGGATTGTCAGTGTTCCTAGAAAGAACAGCTCCGTTTTCCAGATTTCCTGAGGAAGGAGCTGCATAAAGTGGCTTATTTGATTTTGCAGACGGAAGCAGGTAGCACGAATCTAGCAGGAAACAGAGCCCTCAGGGGAGTATTCAAAGAATGTTTAAAAGGAAGCATTGTAGAAGTTTTTTTAAATAACTATTTCAAACAAAGTTGGAGATATTATGTGGAGTAAGGAGCACAGACTGTGTGTGAATCCCTACACTACTACGTACTAGTGACATCTTGGGAAACCCTCTCAACCTCTTAGAGCCTCAGTTTTCTCATCTACAAAGTGGGGAGAGGGATAAAACACACTTTGCAGGGTTAAAGATTAAACTACAATAAATTACAGTGTATATAAATTGCCTGGCCCTTATTAGGTATTCAAAATGAATAGCCATTACAATTATGGTTAGAAGGTTTACTCAAATGAGGACCACTAATGTTTTCTATTCATTCAGCAAATATGTATTGGGCACTTACAAGGTAAAGCATGTCTTTGAATCCAAGGTCCCCAAAGTCCAGTGGCAGAGACAGGGAGCAGAGAAATTAGTGCAATAGATTTTGACTGATTCTACAATTTTAAAAACAGAAATAAGGTACAGTGGTGGAATCATGGACCAAAGTTCAGAGCAATCAAATGCCTAGAGGAGGAGCCCAAGAAAAACAAAATGCTTGAACTGTCTTGAAAGGCATGCAGGGACTCCTTTGGTGGAGAAAGCAAGGAATGGCATTTCAGTTTGGGGGAACTGCATATGCAAAAGCATGAAAATACAAAACCCCCTAGTGTGTTCAGGGAACCATAAGTAATCACTTTCTAAAAACCCCCAAACATTTAATTTGTCATGAGGATTTAAATAGGATATTCATGCCATTTTATCAAATACAGTAAAACTTCACCATGCAACCAACATGGCCATAAAGCAATTGGCAATTTGCTCCTATCTTCCATTTAGCATCCTTACGAGGAAATTGTGGCAACTTTGAAGGGTTAGTTCACTTCTGTGAGTAGAGGGGGTGTTAAAAGTGACTCTTCCAACAGCATTCAGGCATTTTTCAGTTTAGTGTATGATGCACATTTTGATTGTAATAGTTGGTCTATTTCTTATACACCTAATAAAGGAAAAACATGTTTTTCTTTCTTCCTCTGCACAACTGGAATAATATTTTTTCAATTTATACGATTTTTATTTAACATTGCAACAACAAAGCACCACAATTTTCATGATTAAATTTTTGGGACCACATTTAACATCGTGGAAGGAATTTACCCTGTTTATATACTAAGAACACCAATTATTTAATGCCAAAGTAACACCTGGGTTGAGCACATAGATTTCTGTCAGACTGGATATTGTTTAGCTAGTATCAACTTTTGACTAAGTTCTTCAGTATTTTTATTAATATTTTAAAGGATAACACCCTAGCCATTTCTGAATCAAAATCTTGAGTTACAATAAATCTTTTTATTTAACATCTTTATTGGAGTATAATTGCTTTACAATGGTATGTTAGTTTCTGCTGTATAACAAAGTGAATCAGCTATATGTATACATATATCCCCATATCCCCTCCCTCTTGTGCCTCCCTCCCAGCCTCCCTCTCCACCGCTCTAGGTGGTCACAAAGCACTGAGCTGATCTCCCTGTGCTATGCGGCTGCTTCCCACTAGCTATCTATTTTACATTTGGTAGTGTATATATGTCAATGTTATTCTCTCAGTTCAACCCAGCTTACCCTTCCCCCTCCCCATGTCCTCAAGTCCATTCTCTATGTCTGCGTCTTTATTTCTGTCCTGCCCGTAGGTTCATCAGAACCTTATTTTTTTCAGATTCCATATATATGTGTTAGCATATGGTATTTGTTTTCCTCTTTCTGACTTACTTCACTCTGTATGACAGTCTCTGGGTCCATCCACCTCACTACAAAAAACTCAGTTTCATTCCTTTTTATGGCTGAGTAATATTCCATTGTATATATGTGCCACATCTTCCTTATCCATTCATCTGTAAATGGACACTTAGGTTGCTTCCATGTCTTGGTTATTGTAAATAATGTTGCAATGAATATTGTGGTATGTCTCTTTTTCAATTATGGTTTTCTCCGGGTATATGCCCAGTAGTGGGATTGCTGGGTCATATGGTAGTTCTATTTTTAGTTTTGTAAGTAACCTCCATATTGTTTTCCATAGTGGCTGGATCAATTTACATTCCCACCAACAGGGCAAGAGGGCTCCCTTTTCTCCACACCCACTCTAGCATTTATTGTTTGTAGATTTTTTGATGATGGCCATTCTGACCGGTGTAAGGTAATACCTCATTGTGGTTTTGATTGCATTTCTCTAATGATTAGTGATGTTGAGCATCCTTTCATGTGTTTGTTGGCAATCTGTATATCTTCTTTGGAGAAATATCTATTTAGGTCTTCCACCCATCTTTGGATTGGGTTGGGGTTTTTTTTGGAAATTGAGGTGCATGAGCTGCTTGTATATTTTGGAGATTAATCCTTTGTCAGTTGCTTCATTTGCAAATATTTTCTCCCATTCTGAGGGTTGTCTTTTCGTCCTGTTTATGGTTTCCTTTGCTGTGCAAAAAGCTTTTAAGTTTCATTAGGTCCCATTTGTTTATTTTTGGTTTTATTTCCATTACTATAGGAGGTGGATCAAAAAAGATCTTGCTGTGATTTATATCACAGAGTGTTCTGCCTATGCTTTCCTCTAAGAGTTTTATAGTGTCTGGCCTTATATTTAGGTCTTTAATCCATTTTGAGTTTATTTTTGTGTATGGTGTTAAGAAGTGTTCTAATTTCATTCTTTTACATGTAGCTGTCCAGTTTCCCCAGTACCACTTATTGAAGAGGCTGTCTTTTCTCCATTGTATATTCTTGCCTCCTTTATCAAAGATAAGGTGACCATATGTGCGTGGGTTTATCTCTGGGCTTTCTATCCTGTTCCATTGATCTATCTTTCTGTTTCTGTGCCAGTACCATACTATCTTGATTACTGCAGCTTTGTAGTAAGGTCTGAAGTCAGGGAGCCTGATTCCTCCAGCTCCGTTTTTCTTTCTCAAGATTGCTTTGGCTATTTGGGGTCTTTTGTGTTTCCACACAAATCGTGAAATTTGTTGTTCTAGTTCTGTGAAAAATGCCAGTGGCAGTTTGATAGGGATTGCATTGAATCTGTAGATTGCTTTCGGTAGTAGAGTCATTTTCACAATGTTGATTCTTCCAATCCAAGAACATGGTATATCTCTCCATCTGTTTGTATCATCTTTAATTTCTTTCATCAGTGTCTTATAATTTTCTGCATACAGGCCTTTTGTCTCCTGAGAAACAAATCAGTTACAGAAAGTAAACTCCAAGTCTACAGTTGCTCCCAAAGTCCACTGTCTCAATTTTGGGAACATTCGTTGTCTATTCAGGTATTCCACAGTTGCAGGGTTCATCAAGTTGATTGTGGGGATTTAATCCACTGCTCCTGAGGCTGCACAGAGAAACTTCCCTTTCTCTTCTTTGTTCGCCCAGCTCCTGGGGTTCAGCTTTCGTTTTGGCCCTGCCTCTGCATGTAGGTCACCCTCAGGTGTCTGTTCCCTGCCCGGAGAGGAGGGGGTAAAAGCAGCGGCTGATTAGGGCTCCCTTGCTCACTCAGGCCAGGAGAGGGAGGGGTACAGTAGTCATAATTAGAATGCGGGGCAAGCCTGCGGTGGCAGAGGCCGGCATGACGTTGCAGCAGCCTGAGGCACGCTGTGTGTTCTCCCGGGGAAGTTGTCCCTGGATCTCGGGACCCTGGCAGTGGTGTGCTGCAAGACTCCCATGGGGTGTGGAGAGTGACCTGTGCTCACACACAGGCTTCTTGGTGGCTGCAGCAGCAGCGTTAGCGTTTCATGCCCATCTCTGGGATCTGAGCTGATAGCCGTGGCTCACGCCCATCTCTGAAGCTCACTTAGGCAGTGCTCTGCCTTCTGTGGGCCCACAAGGAAGGAATCCCCTCTCCTCGGTACCCTGAAACAGTGGTCTCTTGCCTCTTAGGCAGTTCCAGACTTTTTCCTGGACTCCTCCCGGCTAGCTATGGCGCACTAGCCCCCTTCATGCTGTGTTCAGGCAGCCAACCCCAGTCCTCTCCCTGGGATCTGACCTCCGAAGCCCGAGCCTCAGCTCCCAGCCCCTGCCCGTCCCCGCGGGTGAGCAGACAAGCCTCTCGGGCTGGTGAGTGCTGGTCGGCACCGATCCTCTGTGCTGGAATCTCTCCGTTTTGCCCTCCGCACCCCTGTGGCTACGCTCTTCTCTGCAGCTCCGAAGTTTCCCTCCGCCACACCCCCGTCTCCTCCAGGGAAGGGGCTTCCTAGTGTGTGGAAACCTTTCCTCCTTCACAGCTCCCTCCTAGAGGTGCAGGTCCCATCCCTATTACTTTGTCTCTCTTTTTTCTTTTGCCCTACCCAGGTACGTGGGAAGTTTCTTGCCTTTTGGGAGGTCTGAGGTCTTCTGCCAGCGTTCAGTAGGTGTTCTGTAGGAGTTGTTCCACACGTAGTTGTATTTTTGATGTATTTGTGGGGAGGAAGGTGATCTCCACATCTTACTCCTCTCCATCTTGAAGGTCTCCCCCAGTAAATCTTTTCTAGACTCTGTTAGCCTTGGGAAAATCAACTATTTGCCAGAGGGAAAGAAACACCACTCCCAAGAACAAACTCAAATTGTCAGACACCAAAGAACATGCAGTGCTCTCAGCATGCTGTTGAGATGACCCTTAGAGAATCAAGATGGAATCACGACTTCAGAGTCATAACAAGCTAGAAAAGCACCTTCGTTTTCTACATTGGGTAATTGTGGTCCTTGAAAATTGGAACTGTGACTTATTCACCTACAAAGTTACACCAGTTAGGACTAAACACCCACCCCAAACAAGCTTGAGCAGAAAAAGGTTATTCACTGAACTAAAAGTCCAAAGTTAAGGTAGACTTTGAGGTGTGGCCTGATGTAGGTGCTTACCTACGTCAATATTACCAGCACATAGGTTCTTTTTCCTCCTTATCTGGCATTGCCTTCTGCTCTCTTGGCTTTCTTCCAAGACTCCATGTAGTGGCAAGCAACTCTAGTCCCACCCTCTCCCAACACCAGGCTGAGAGGAAAAGAGGATCCATTTCCCACATCTCTCCCCAAAGTCTAGGATTCCTCCCAATGAACACAGGTCAGTCACTTGCTTACTCTGAATTCATCTCATTACTGGGGCCAGACCACAGAAATGCCATTGTCTTAGGCCTTCAGGATAAGATACAGCCCTGAAACTATGGGTGGAGTCCCACCCAGTCCACACAGACAGAAGATGGGGAAGGTATGGCTCTCCAGTGAAACTTGAAAATTATTGCCAAAAGACAGGGGAAGGGATTCTAGAGAGATAAACACCTAATTAGTCTGATTTCTGCTCCTTACTTCATGCTATCTAGGAGAGTCAATTATTTGAGTTTTAGTTTCCTAATCTGTAATTGGGAAGTCAACTCACACAGCTCAGCTATGTCACTGGGCAGATTTGAAGATTAGAAGAGAAATATATAAAAGCTCTCTCCATATATGATAAAAAACTATTAACATACAAGAAAAACATAAGATTTAAACATGTACACACACACCCTTATGGTATAAATGTGGGAATTTTGCAAAGATACTTTAGATAGTAAGCAAACCAAATTAATGACCTAGTCTTTATAGTCATGAATTGGACTTCACACACCTTTACTTAGGTGTAACTTGTATAGAGAATACATGAGACTTTAAACAGGAAAAGCCTAAGAGCACTGCACTTTTTCATAAAGTACAGATCTTAATTCTAAATGTCTATTTCGGAGGGAATGTAATGGCTTGTAGGAGTCAGGAAACATTCCCAAAGAAAAGGACTTTAGAGTGGCAGGGAGTAGTCTTCTAGGCAACACCCAGCCTTGAGTATATTTTTTTTTCCTGCTCCAAACCATAGTGGACTATGATCTTCCCACCTCAGCAGTCACAGGCAAAAGGCATTATTTAGAGCATCTATTCACTTTGTCATTTCCGGCATTGCTTAGATTTGTACAATAGCAAGTCAGAACAGAAATAACGAATGCAATAAATATGTAGTAGTGGTAGTAGTAGTAGTTAATTCTAATCGATGATGAAAAATTGAACTCTAACCAACCGGCATTGCTCTAGAGTGAGGAAAAACATTCTGATACCAAGAAACAATTAATCTAGTGGAGACACCAACATAGAAATAAAAGGACAATTCCAAAACAAAACAACACAACACACACAAAAAGTAACTCCAAGATGGCTTCCCTGGTGGCACAGTGGTTGAGAGTCCGCCTGCCGTTGCAGGGTACACGGGTTTGTGCCCCAGTCCGGGAAGATCCCACGTGCCGCGGAGCAGCTGGGCCCGTGAGCCATGGCCGGTGAGCCTGCGCGTCCGGAGCCTGTGCTCCGCAACGGGAGAGGCCACAACAGTGAGAGGCCCGCGTACCACAAAAAAAAATAAAAATAAAAAAATAACAACTCCAAGAAATAATTCCTACCTGGGTGAGGTCACAGGATCTCCACCAACCCCCTTCAAAAGAAAGCTGCTTGAAGACAAGAACCACACCTTAGTTATCCTTACCTACACAATAATTAGCATAGCACAGCTTCCATCACATAGTGAGTGTTTATTAATTATTTTTTTAAATATACTTGACTTCAATGAGCAGACCTGGAATGAAATAAAAGGCACCGCGTTACCCCTTCTAACAAAGGCACAGCATGCCAACAAGTACTCTGAAGATAAGTTTAAAACAGACCCAGACCCATCCTGGTCTAACTGATCTATCATCTATCTATCTATCTATCTATCTATCTATCTGTCATCTATCTATCTATATCTATCTTATCTTTGTACTATTTGCAGTGTTCTGAGTATATTTATGAGCTTAGTAAAATAAGCATAGTTTATTCCTTTCTGTCCGTTTCTCAACCAATCTTTTGTCTTTCAAAGACCTGAGTTAAAGGTCGCCCTTTAACTCAGGCCCTTTAACAATAACAATTTATTGTTAAAGAGAAATAGCAGAATACAGTGGACCAAATCTGTTTGTAGTTTAGGTCCTATTACTTACTTTGAGCAGAAGTGATAAGCAGTCATCCTAGCAGAATTCTTTACGAATAGTTCTGCTATTTGACTGAGCAATATCTTACAGGACATGAGAAATAGTCACAGTACATTAGGATGCATTTTAAAGCTAGCCACCTAACCCAGACACTTGGAAAAAATTGCTTCTTTCTAACTCTGTATGTGTGGTGTCCCTCTAAGCACACAAGCTCTAAAATCTGAGATACTCAGTCTCCTAGAATTCCACATGCCTCTGTGCTGAATTCCACAGAGACACTGCCTCGTCCTGTTTGGAGGGTCTCAGTTCGTAGCAGTAAAGTGAAGATACACTCAAGGAGGGTCTATTAATGCAGCTTTTTGACTGGAAGACTGAGAGCCAGAAACCAGTCTTCTTGCTGACTTTCCATCCATTGCACCAGCCTCTCTGACATCCAAATAAAGGTAGTATGGACTGGATTACAAGTCAGAAGTCTACTGTGACCTTTTCTGTGGCTCTTCCAGAGTCTTACTACCCAGACTGGTACATGTAAGGAGTAGCATGGAATCCTTGAAGTGGGCACAGCTCCTGCGGCAGTAAAACACAACCACCACCTTCAGAAAGCAGCTCGACTACATTTACCTCCATATATCTCTATATCTGCAAGCCACGCATCACCAAGTCTCTGGTTCTAAACCCACCACTGTCATCAGCTTGATCTGGCAGATACTGGGTCTAATCCTGGCACTGCCCAGCTGGCTTTTGTGCACTAATGTCCTCCCCTGTAAAATGAGGAGTTTGCTCCAAACTGATCTTGTGTCTTGTAAATGTCAGGTTGATGAGAAAGCTGAAGGGTGATTAGTCTAAAATAAGTAAACTTTTTTTTACTGGGATTAAGCTGTGAATTTTAATAATAACTAACATTTATTGGGGGCTTCATATGTATCAGACACTGTTCTAAGCACTTCACATGTTTTGAACTATTTAATTTTCAGAAACCATATGAGGTATGTCCTACTTTTATCCTCATTTCACAGGTAAGGAAACTGAGGCACAGAAATATTAAGAAGCATGCCTACAGTCAAGCAGCTAATGGGCCTGGGATTTAAACACCAGCCATCTTAGTCCAGAGCTTATACTCCCAACCACCTTTCTATATTATCTTTTAAGCTTCTGTTTCTGTTGGCACCTTTCCCTCAGCCCAGAATACTCTGCCTCCCTCATTTCAATAAATATTTATCGAATGTTCTAAGAACTGTGCCTGAAAATGGAGTTACAATGCCGAAGAAGAAAGAAATGGTCTTTTCCCTCACAGAACTTACCTCTAATGGCAGATACAGGTAAGAATGCAAGTACACACTAAATAATTGGACATGATACAGATTTTTAATTATTGTTCTTACTACGTTGTAGCATGGAATTATTAATTACTGATTGTTATTACAATTATTGATATACTGTCCATGAGAGCAAATACAGGAGACATTTATCACAGATTTGGGTAGTCAGGGAAAGCTAAGTGACTTCTAAAGTGACATGTGGAGGATGAATGTTTAGCCAGACAAAGAATAGTACTAGTGAACGCCCTGGAGTAAGGGAGAGCATGGCAGAGTTAAGGAGCTGAAAGAAACTGAATAAGGCTCAGACAGAGAAAGCAAGGGGAAAACGTGGTGAGAGACTGAGTTGGAGAAGTTAGCAGAAGCTAAATCATAAATAGCTATATTAAGACATTTGGACAAAGGCAGAATTACCTCAAAGCTAACGAAGCCCTCTACTCCCATGGAACAATTCCAAGGCCCTGGGAGGGGCCCTAGCAAGTGGTTCATATAGTCACAGTTTTGGAAAATTTTGCATAGGAAAAACACTTTTCACTGAAATTGGTAAAGACAGCTGTCTATTCCATTCTGACTTCCCCTCCATTAAACTTCCTGTGGTGTCAGTTGGCACTGAAGTGGCTATGGCACTTGGGGGGCATCTAGCTATGGAAGGTAGGGTTGACTATAAATTAGTTTGGGTTTACTGTTCATAACCGTTTCCAGATATGGTGAAATTCATTTCCAGATATGGTAAAATTATTGCAAGCCATCTCAGCATAAGAAAGGCTTTTTCCTTCTTTTAATGAGAATGGCATATTTGATAAAGTTCAAATACATAGTTTTTATTGCCATTCGGAAGACATATCCATAAAACAAGTTAGGAATTAAAGACTCCTAACATGAGTGCCTGTGACAGGTATCTGCTTTTATCACTTTTAAATTATTTTTTAAATAGCTGATAAATTACAGATTAAAATAATGAAATATAGCATAGATGCAATAGAGATTAGAAACGAAATCAATAAAAATTACGCTAACATTGAAAAGCAAATTGTAACAATAAGCTTTCCGATCATACCAAACGAAATGATTAATTAAGAGGAGGAAATAAATTCTGAATTGAAGTAACAAATAAGCGCCTGGATATTTTGATAATCCAATTAGTGCAGAGGAATGAATCATATGAACACATTGGCAAAAGACTTAAAATTCTTGCTAATTTGAAATAAAATACTTAAGTCAACAAAAATGACAGTTAACTCTTAATACTCCACTGCAGAGGGGGCATCAACAACGAATTGCTTAATGTGTGTCATCAACTCTACGGGTCCTGAAGATTAGTCATGGAAGATCAATCATTAGAAAATTTGAAATGCCCTAAAATCTTACAACTCATATTTGGAAGAAATTTAATAGGGGTTTCCCCAAATTTCACAATAGTCTTAAACAGTTACATGGCATATTAATAATGTGTTGTGAAGCTATTCTAAAAAGAAAACTTTTCTAAAAATCAATAATGTAAAACATCATATTTTTACCATTTTAAAGAAAAGATTGAATTATCAACCTACACTCTTTATAGAAGATTTTACAAAACTGCTGTCATATAAAAACATGATCAAAACGCATGCATCTAAAAAATGAAGAAAAGAAAGTATTCCAGTGGTACAGTAGTTGGATAATTAATAAAAATAAAATATTGTTTTTCTCAATTTTAGAACATTTGTGGTATTTGTCAGATTTTTTAAATGTACACTTTGTTGTGTTTTCTTTCCTCATTCTTAAATATTCACTTTGTTCCTAAGCGTTGCGTTGATAATCTTGTGTTATTTTCCCTAAGGAGGGCCCCCAAATTGTGTAAACACTGAAATCTGTCCCCGAGTTTGGACATTATTCCAAGACATTGTCTTCCTCTTCCACCCAGTCTATTTATCCTTTAATGCTCTGCCCAAATGCCACCTCTACACCATATTACTTTGTGTTGATGTCTGTTTTCACAAAGGAAAGAAAGAACTAAACTGTTTTAAGCAACTCTTCTTGCTGGACAGCGTATCAGGTGCTTTATGACATTACCTCATTTAATTATATACATTTCTTGAAGGCAGGGCAATTGTTTTCCATAATATTTCCCCAAATCAAAAATAAATGTTTTTGTAATAAGTCCTGCTCTCTATGAATGCTACTGTGCCAGCTGCATATCTTAACAAGTCCTTCATAAGTGTGGTGGTTAAAGATAATGTTTAACCACTCAGGCGACCCATTTTAAGCTCGTACATAGCTCCCCAAAATGCAGCTTCAGGTTAACTGTAGGTTCTTTGTTCATAAACACTGTCCTTCCAAATGTTACAGTTGCACAGGCAAACTGTTCACTTATACTCAAGATAACCTGCTTGTAAATGCATTTAAACTCTTGGGACTTTAATACACTCTGTTTTCTGTACCTCACCCTGTCTGAGTATATTCCCTTCCAGCTCATGGTAGTCAGTGCTTAAGATCCCCACTGAGAATGACACTCTAATCCTCAGGGATTAAGCAAACTTTGGCCCTGGTCTTCAGCATTACATTGTTAATCCATTAGGATTTACAAAATTACAATTTGAAAAACGAGGAAGTAATTCTATTGCCTGTAATTTAGGGTGGCAAAATCAGATCAATTAAGGCTGCCAACATATGATTTAATTAACACAACCATTGTATGGAGGGTATTGCAGCACATATGGTATGATACATAAAACCAAACAACCTTTTTTTATAATGCGTGAATATAGATATTATAGAGTTAAAGATCAAGTAGAGATCTCTTCCTTAGCTCTGCCTTGGGCTGCATTTTTAACGTGACCCTTACTGTATCAAGTGTCAATTTCATATATGACGATGAAATTGTCTATTGAAATAGAAAATTATAACCAGGGTTTTTTACTTTATATGTCAGGTTCTTAATAGTTTCCTAAATAACAAGGAACACTCTTAGTCAGTTGGCATTTTCCAGTGTTTTAATTGCCTGCTGTGATATAATTATTGTGACATTTTGGGATGTTTTTAACATCCTGAATTAAATATTCTGACATCCCACAGAGCACTTCATGAAAACAGTCAAACTGTATTCAAGTCATTAGCAGTCTACAGCTGTCCTTTAATATTAAAATTATTTTCCAACACAAAACACAGATGAAATTTAAAGTATTTAACAACTTTGAGCTCAGGTTAGATTTGAGTTCTATATTACCCTAATTTGTCAGGTAAGGAGGATCAAGGTGACTCTGAGATTCTTCCATTAAACTTTATCTGAAGCACCAAGTGAATTAAGGCCACCTCGTGATAAAAGATAATGAACACAATGTACTGATTTCAACAGTGCAATTAGCCCCAGATTACACAGCCACAAATTCTGCATTAAGGAAAATCACCAGAATACCACATCTCTTTTTCAGTTGTCCTGAAAAGCTGGCTTGCTGTATTTTAGTCACATATTTATTTATCTATCCATCAACCTGTTTACCTATTTGTTTCATGTGATATATTCAAATAAAATCTGACAGATAACTGATTTTTAAATGTTTTAAATTTTTATAGAATTTTTAAAGTTTATTACAAAATTTACATTGAGTAAATTTACAGTTATTACAGAATACTGGCTACTTTCCCATGTTGAACAATGCATCCTTGAACCTATCTTACTCCCAGTAGTTTGTGCCTCTCACTCCCCCACCCCTACATTGCCTCTCCCCACCTGCCCATAACCTCTAGTTTGTTCTCTATATCTGTGAGTCTGCTTCTTTTTTGTTATGTTCACTACTTTGTTGTATTTTTCAGATTCCACATGTAAGTGATATCATACAATATTTGTCTTTCTGTCTGACTTATTTCACTGCGTGTAATGTCCTCCAAGTCCATCCATGTTGCTGCAAATGGCAGAATTTCACTATTTTTTATAGTTGAGTAGTATTCCATTGTTAGATAATTGATATATTTTAAATAACAGACTTCCTGTGACAAGGTCCTCATGGATTTCCAAAGGGAAGGCCTAGCTGGATGGACCAGTGATTAGCACCTGATAACTCACCATCTTCGCTTGGCTGTCTTACAAGCATCTCAGAATTAGCACATCTGAAACTTTCCCCTTGATTCCCTTACCTTCTCCTGCCACAGTCTCCCACATCTCAAGAAATGGCAACTCCATGCTTCCAGCTGCTCAGGCCCACAAACTTGGTATTATCACTAATTCTTTTCTTGCTCTCCCACATAAAAATCCAAACCATCAGAGAATCTTACTGGCTAAAATTCAAAATATATCCAAAATCCAACACCTCCTACCACTTCCTCCTCAGCCTCTTAGTTCAAGCCACTATCACCTCTTTAATTTGGTAAAATAGTCATAAAATTTGCCATGTCAACTATTTTTAAGCATATGATTCTGTGGAATTAAGTACCTTCATAATGTTGTACAACCATCACCACTATCTATTTCCAAAACGTTTACATCATCCCAAACCCATTAAACAGTAACTCCCCATTTCCCATTTCCCCCCACCAGCCCCTGATAACCTCTATTCTATTTTCACTCTCTATGAATCTGATTCTCTTAGGTATTTCATATAAGTGAAATCATACAATATTTGTCCTTTTATGTCTGGCTCATTTCACTTAGCATTTTTTAAAGGTTTATCCATGTCGTAACATGTATCAAATTTTCCTTTTCCTTTTTAAGGCTGAATAATAGTCCATTGTACGTCTATACCACATTTTGCTTATCCATTCATCTGTTGATGGACATTTGAGCTGTTTCAGCCTTTGGGCTATTGTGAATAATGCTGCTATGAACCTTGCTTTACAAGTATCTGTTTGAGACCTCCCTTCTATTCTTTTGGGTATATGTCTAAAAGTGGAATTCCTGGATCATGCGGTAATCCACTATCATCTTCTGATTGAACAATTACACTAATGTTCTAACTAGACTCTTCGTATCCACCCTTGCAACCTCACAGTCCGTTATCCCCACAGCAGTCAGGGTGATCCTTTTACAACTTAAATCACGTCACATCATTCCCCTGCTCAAAGTGCACCAATGGTGTCTCATGTCTGAATAAAATCCAAAGCCCTTCCTATGACCCACAAGACTCTCTGACCTCTGCCTGCCCCTCTGATCTAGCACCCTGATTCTCTTCACCCTTGCTCACCCTCCAGCACCGCTGACCTCCCTTCAATTCCTCAAACTTGATGAGCACATTTCTGCCTCAGGACCTCTCCACTGACCGTTTCTTCAGCCTAGATAACCAGGTAACCACATGGGTCCATCCCCCATTTCTTTGAGGTCTCTGCTCAGATATAACCTTACCAGAGCTGCCTTCTTTATTTCCCTGTCTAATGTAGCCCACAAGTATACACACACACACACACACACACACACACACACACACAACATGCTCAATCTTCTTAACCTGCTAAATTTTTTCCATAGACTTTGTTACACCTGACACATCATGTACTTGTTTTTTATTAACTGACTGCCTTAGCTCACTAGAACATAAAATTCCTGAGGCCAAGGACAGCATATCATTTGTTGCTGTGTTCCAAGAGCCTAGATGGATGATCAGCACAGACTGATGCTCAGGAACTGTGGCTGATGCTTCTGTGCTCATTGCCCTTCCCTCTGCACTGAAAAGTAGTTCTGGGTGATATTTGAACATCAGCGATCCTGGCCATTTGCAGTCAATAATGGTCTCATTGGAAACTCTGATTTCCTAATCTTGACTTTTCTTTGGGAGAGATGGGGAAAAAGAGGGATCGGACAATTATTTTTTTCAGTAACTTATTGAAACTTATAATACACGTTATGTTCCTTCTAGAAAACATAGGGGATCTATAAGCACAAAGGAGAAATTAAAAATCATCTGTAATACCCTAACCAAAAGGTAATGATTCTTAATGTTTTCATGCATATCCTTCCAGCCTTTTTTCTATTCATATTAATTTTTTTCTAAAAATGGAATCAAATATATATTTCTATATTCTACATTTTTCAGTATATGTTATATATCACAAATAGCTTGGTCACAAAATGTTCTTCTGCAACATCATCCCCAATGGCTGGTTAATATCCATTGTGTGGAAGTACCATAATTTAACTCTATATCTTGGGCATTTAAATAGTTTCTGACTTTTCTATGTTATCAGCAATGTGGCATCTTTAAAGCTAACCCTGTAGGCTGCTATGAAAATGTCCTTATGATAAATCTCTAAAAGTGGAATTTTGAAGTCAGTGGATATGTAGAGTTTTAAAGATTTTTGTATGTACTGTCAACTTACACCCTCCCAGGTAGGGTAGGAGAACGCTTGCTTTAGGGGTGCCTGAGAATTGCCAGTGTCACCTACAACTACCATAGCTGCCCAGTGAAATAAGCAGAACCAACGTCAGGGATGGATTAGGAAGCGCTAAGGAAGAAGGTTAGATTAGAGGAAAAGGCTCTATCAAGAACTGAGGAGGTGAATATTAAAAACAGACTTTACCTTCTTTACAATCTCTGCCCTGGACCGACCAAGATGGTAAACAGTAGTATCGCAGGGACAGCATAAACAAATGCTAAGTATTTTTTACTACATCAGAAAAATAATTAGTATTAATTCTGATGCAAGAGCTGCATTGGTTATGCTTGGTTTTTCTAAAATCTTTGGCTTCACACTCTGCAACACAGCAATTTAAAGGTTGCTTCTAAATACAGTTTATTTCAATATTTGGCTTTAATGGATTTATAGCTGCTTTACAGCTGGAAAATATAGCTTGCAAAGGTACAATATACACAATAGAAAACAAACAGGACAAAGTTGATTAACAACAGTAGATGAGATTCATATATCAATTCATTGTAACTGTTTCAAGTGTTTTGGCCAACTTCTGGTTGGATTAAATCATTATTTTGTTATTGCAAAGTGACAGACAGCTTGTACTAGAAGGGGAGGGAGCATTTTCTTGTTCTTTGTAGTTAAATAATTAAAATTCTCTTTGATAATATGGTTTAATTACAGGAACACTTAAGAAACATGTGCATTTTTTGAAAGTTTGCTTCATTACAGCCTGATAATGTGAAACTTCTTACCCAGACACAAACTGGAATATACCACATTTCACTACAAGTAAACAAGCTAGCGCCCAGGTCAGTACCACTGTCCACTCTCTACTTTGTGAAACCCTCACATTTTCCCCCAGCACCATAAATACCATTTGTGAAACAGCTGGTGTGGACCAAGGGAGAACACCACTGTCAATCAGCAGGTTAAAAATTAGTAAAGCTAATTTCTCTTATTTAGATGAAATTAATACCTGCAAGGTCTAATATTTCCTCTTGTACTCCACTTTAGAAATCACTGTTCCAGGGAAAGAGCTTGTTATCTCCTAGAAAAAAAAAATCTCATTACAGGGCTTCCCTGGTGGCGCAGTGGTTGAGGGTCCGCCTGATGATGCAGGGGACACGGGTTCGTGCCCCGGTCCAGGAAGATCCCACATGCCGCAGAGCAGCTGGGCCTGTGAGCCATGGCCGCTGAGTCTGCGTGTCCGGAGCCTATGGCCCACAATGGGAGAGGCTACAAGAGTGAGAGACCCGCGTACAGCAAAAAAAAACAAATCTCAGTATAACATAATATGATTTATAGTTTTCAAAGCACTTTAGTGTCTACAAAGTTGTCAGCACTCACTGACTCCACGCCTCACCATCCATTCAGTTCTCGACTCCTTCCAAACACCCTTCCACCTTTCTTCCATCTTTCTAATGAAGGCCTCCTTTTGATGGAAAAAATATATATATTTCTTAGTCTTTATCTGTCTCAATCCCTCTTTGACTATCAGCATGGTTACCATGCTTTCTTTCCTTTTTATTTTCTTCACAGCATATTGAGGTCTAATTTACTTACCATAAAATGCATCCATTTTAAACGTAAAACGCAATTCTTTTTAGTAAATGTATGGAATCGTGGAATCACCACAACAGTCCAATTCTAAAAACAATTTTCCATCCTTCCAAAACTATGCATGGGCCCATTTATGCCTTTTTTCTTAAAAACTGCCTTTGCTTTGGTACTGTGATAGCACACTCTTAATTTCCCTGTCGTCTTTTTTCCAATTCTATTCCAGCCTCTTTGGCCTGTCCCTCCTACTCTATGTAACCTTTAAATATTGATATTCCTTACAGCCTAGCCCTAGGTCCTCCCAACCTAGGTCTAGGGCTTCTCTTCTTACTCTACGCCTTTTCCCTAAGCCACCTCCTCCTTTCCATGACTTTAATTGCCATCCTTCCTACATCAAAATCTGTTCTCCTGGGGCTTCCCTGGTGGCTCAGTAGTTAAGAATCCACCTGCCAATACAGGGGACACATGTTTGAGCCCTGGTCCGGGAAGATCCCACATGCCGTGGAGCAGCTATGCCCATGAACCACAACTACTGAACCCGCGTGCCACAACTACTGAAGCCACGTACCTAGAGACCGTGCTCTGCAACAAGAGAAGCCACTGCAATGAGAAGCCTGTGCACCACAACAAAGAGTAGCCCCTGCTCACCACAACTAGAGAAAGTCCGCGCACAGCAACGAAGACACAAATGTGTTCTCCTTATATGTGAAACTCACACAACATTGTATATCAACTGTACTTCGATTACAGAAAATCTGTTCTCCATCCAGACATCTTTTCTGGGCTCTAAACCTATATATCAATATACTGTCTGTGTACCTGGTGTCTTCACCTGGATGTCTCACAGCCACCTTCAACTTAACATGTCTGAAAATGAACTTAGTATTCTCTGTCTACTCCAAACCTTTTCCTCCTTCAGTGTCTCTTCTCTCAGTAAAGACACCATTAACACCTTTCACTCAGTGACTCATACCAGAAAACCTGGGCACTATCCTTAACCCCTCTCTCCCTATCCTACCATAACCAGGGCATCCCTTCTCCCCATCTCCATGGACACCTCCCTAGGCCCAAAGCACCAGCATTTACCTGGACAGCTACCATAGCCTCCAAATGGCTTCCCTGCATCCACTCTGGATTCCTTCTACACTTTTCTCCACAGTGCTATCAGAGTCAAATAAAAAGTAAATGTAATTCAAATCTACTTAAAGTGTTTCAATGGTTTCTATAATCCTTATGATAGATTCAGAATTTTTCAACACAGACTACATAGCCCTACACCATCAGATCCGTAACAATTCCCCAAGCTCACAGGCATCCCTTTCACTCTTGCCCACTGAAATCCCACCACAGCATCAAGGTGCCAAACTCCTCTCACAGCAGGTTATTTCCTCTTCCTGAAATGTTCTTCCATGGGTCTCCCCCACTCTCTTTACTCATCCTCAGGTCTTACACTTCTTCCCAAGAGAAACTTCCTTCCCTGACTCCACATTCTCGGTCAGTTTCAATGAAATTCTCTCTCATAGTACCCTTGTCCTTGGTAGCACTGATCACAACTGTAATTAAATAACAATCTGTATTATTTAATGTATTTTTCCCTCCCTAGACTGTAATCTCCATGAGGGCAGGGACAATGTCAAAATTTGCTTCATTATTGTATACTTAGGAGATATCTCAGTGCCTGACACATAGGAGGCACTCAGTAAATACCTATCCAAGGACTGCATGGTTTCATTGAGTCCTCATAATAATCCTGAATGGTAACCATGACCATTTTCACAGCATAGGTAAAGAAATTATGATTCAGAGAATGTAGTTAGTTTGCCCAAGATCAATCACAGAGGATTTTAGAAGCATAAATAGAATAATGCATTGAGCAACTTAGAATACTTGCTTAATCAAAGCCAGAGCAATGATTAATGATATACATTGCCATTAATATTGTTCAGCTTTTAAACAAGTCTTCCAGCCAAGGAACAAAAGCAGTTAGTCAGCCTTAGGAAACAGAGTTACAACTACACATTTAATCTCTAGCTCTCAAAAATTGCTTGTGAGGTAGAAATTAACATATATTAAATTACTTTCTCCCAGGAAGGCCTAACTATGGCCAGTCTATTATTTGTACCACATTAATATTATTTGTATTATATAAAGATGGCTGATAAAAGGAATCCACGGCTTCTCCCACTCCTATACCGAATCACCATATACTGAATAAACTGCTGTGAATCAGGAGTCTAGATAGTAGTGGGCGGAATGGTAGATAGTACCACACCTAATAAGCCCTTTATAAATGTTTGTTGACTGGATATAGAAATAAGCCAAAACTTGAACCCCCAACTTTCTGATTCAAAGTTTAAAGGTAACTTAAACCCAAATTAAAAAAAATTTTACATGGAACTTCTTGAGCCTCCCTGTTCCTAGGGTTTTACATGAACTAGCTCTTTCATGGTACTAGCTACCATACCACCAGCACTAGACAACTTTGCCAGATCTCTCTGGAGAGAAAAAATAAGGCTTTGAAATAAGAATGTATAGTAGACACAAGAACATTTCCTAATAAACATATGAGCCACTAACCAATAAATCAATTTTAAAAAACTAAGCAATAAAAGCAATGGATATTATTGAGCAAATACCTGTTCAGTACCTGCTTTTTGCCACATAGTGTTGGTAATGATGACACCCACATTTGTATAGTTTACAAAATGTTAATACCTGCCTTTCCTGGTCCCTCTCTGCAGTGAACTTGAACACTCCAACCTGTAGTCTAACAGCCACTTATTTTCTGATCCATTCCCTCTAAGATGCAACAACAAACAGAGACAGTAGATTTGTCCTATGGGTTTCGTATCCGGTGTACTAAAATAATCCCTGGACTCTCACAAGCTCACCAAGCCATGGCATCCTCTTAACACTTTGGGGAATAACCATACAACTGGTTCTGCTGCAGGTTCTGAATAAGACTCCAGTTCTTTCACTAGACCCGGGGTCCTGCCTGAACCCCGTCCAAACAGAGCCCTGATGACCACGCTAACACTTTCTGGTCTCCTCTCAATGAGGCTGAGACCATATCTATGAAATATCCCCTTAAATCAGACCAGAGCATGCTCAACCAAGTCAAAAATCCAGCAGGTCAACTGCAAGATTGGATGTCAGGATCGGACAAGGTTTGAACAGCCTCTGTAGTACACCAAGGTTATCACAAGTGATGGAGAGAAAAAGCCAAGTGTTAACTCAAGAGGCCAAATCTTAAACCTATGCCAAGGATTTTACTTACAACCAACAACGTTAGATGACACAGAAAGATCAGGAGCACAGTAAATGCAGGAAAACAATTTAAGTCAAGGACCAAAGTGGGTAAGAAGCAAAAGATTTCAAGGATTTAATTTTGAGGCCTCATCCTATTAGTACTGAGTTAGTGCATTGCTGGGTTAAAGGCACAGGAATAATGGGACTCTGGAGCTTGCAACCAAAAGAAAATTAAAACAGGTCCTCTTAACAAGATAAAGTGTATTATTCCCATTTTACAGATAGGAAACTGAGGCTTAAAAGCCCCAGTGATTTGCCCAAAGGAACACCCTGGTCAAGGGGCAGAATGCACCTCGCACCAAACAGAACGTCTGACTTCTGAAAAGCAATTTACACATGTCTGTTGACTGGATATAGGAATAAGCCAAAACTTGAACCCTTGATTTTCTGATTCATATTTTACATGTAACTCTTGGACTTTACTATAATAATAGGGTTTTACATAAACTAGGGTTTTAATGGCATTATCTACTGTACCATCCTGCCTCCATTAGTGCTAAAGTAAAGCCAAATAACTCATGACTGAAGTTAGTCTAATGCAAGTCAGTTTTGCAGAAACAAGTTTTAAAGGTGAAACACGAATCTCCAGAGAGGTCTGCCCTTACAGAAGCAATAAGCAAAAAAATGTGAAAATGGAAGCCATCTATATGCATGTTCTTGAGAGAAACCCAATTTGCCTGACTAGAGAAGCGTTACAGTTAATTTCTGTATCCCACAGGCAAAATCACAGTGGATACAATAGTGCAAATTTAAATGACACCCCTGTAATGACAACCTCTACACAGAATACTCCTCTCTCAACTCTCTTCTCTCTCTATGATATCTGCTCAAAGCCAGGGATGGAGAGTACCTATATGGTAATGCATTGACTATATTAATAATAAACATTTGTTTTGAACTCTGTTTTAAATTAGTAATGAGACTTCCCAATTGAGAGCTCACTCACTGGAAGCCTGTGGTTGTGAATGATGTTGGTTAATCACTGAGCCACCCTATGAACTTACCAGGCACTATATAGAATAAACATGTGACTACAGTTTGCCCTTTACACCTCTGTGTTACTTAGCTAATAGCATAGGTCTGAGAGCACTGTCTTGTAAATGGTAGAATAAAATACACAAAATAACAGTAAGACAAGCCAAAAATCTCAACAGATGGAGATGTAAAAGGTTAAGGTTGACATTCTTTCTTTAAAGTCACTGTGATGGGATGAGGGTAGGAAAATGTCAAACAGAAGAGAGGTAAAACAAAGAAATTCACCACAGTAGCTGGATTATGTCAGAATCTCAAAGGTGACTAGAAAGGCCTTTCAAGTCTAAATAAAGATGGGAAAATACCAATAATTACACCTTCTATTTATCACCTTTCAGTAGCTGAAGACGTTTTACAAACTTTAACTCATTAATCCTCACAACATGACTGTGAGTCAGTCGAGGGGATGACAAGTGGTCTACTTTGTTTCACAAAAAAACGATAAGACCCAGGGGATGGGATGAGTGGCAGAATTGCTATACCATGCCTGTGGGGCTGCCAGGGTAGACATCCAAGCAGCAGCTACCCATGCTAAAATCCAGGCCCTAAACCCACAGAAACACAGGCCCTCCAAAGAAATTTACTCTTATAGCACAATCTAAAGTCCCAAGATTGGAAAGTCATTCTTTTCTAATTAGCTGCCAGGAATATGATTCTCTGGTCTGTTCCTTCTAGGTGTTAATGAGAATTTTTCATTTTTGAAAAGAATCTTGATGCCATCAGTAATAATAAACATGGAACCAGAGCTTTAAGATCATGAGTCATTTCATGCTAAAGATGAGGTCCATGTATTATATTACCCTGTACCTATACTACCCTCAAGTAGTCTGTATTATTGCTCAAAGTATTTGCTGTTAATCTCTGAAGGAGGCTGAAATCAGTCTTCATCTTGTGATTTGTGTTGCCCTCTCTTTGAGAAGATTAAATATCCCTAGCCTGTTGAGGTCAGGCTTGACCATGTAACTGCCTTTGGCCAATGGAATGTAAGAAAAGTCACATTTGTCACCTTTGAAAAGAAGGCTTAAGAATTAACACATGGTTAGCCATGTGTGTTTCCCCTCTACCGAGAGACCCAAAACTTGCAGATAGAGACTGCTCCATCAATTCACCCCAAGTCACACAGCTGGGAATGGACAGAGTTGCGATATGAACCCAGGCATTTGAGCTCCAGCACCTGTTCTCTTAACCACTATTCTATTCTTTCACCACTGTAATAGTGTGGCCCAAACGAGTCAGGGTGAATTGTTCAGTAAAACTTTATAATTAATAATTTCTTTAGGCATTGAGAGAATCTGGCTGAGGCTTAGAAAGGTAATAATTAATTAAATGTTTTTCTGTATATATGTTTGTTCAAGGTCTTTATGCAAGAGGTATATTTTTAATGGTAGGTAGAAACGTATTTATACCTAAGAACAAAGTGACCGACTCTTTGTCTAATAGGCTAATACCTGCCCTCAAGGATTTCAGTTACAATTCTTCATTCCCAACAATAAGCTGGACAACTGACAACTTCCTAGTTTCAACCTCCTTTTTGTACGGCCTTTTAACAATGCTTACTCTTCCTCAGGTGTTTTCTACTCTGGAAACAGACCCATACTACAACTTTTGGATATAAGTTCCTACCCCAATCTGTCACTTCCCCAGTCTTCCCCATCTCAGGAATCAGTACCTCTATTAAGCCATTTTCTCAGAACCCAAATTTGGAGTCACTATTGACTCCTCTCTTTCACTCACAGCTTTATTTAATTCTTCAGCTTCTACTGTCACTCTATCTCTAAAATATGTCCTACATTCTGCTATTTCCTGCATAACCTACCACTACTCCCAAACTGTGAGCCACCATCAACACTCCCAGGACTATAGCAGTAGACTCCTACCTGGTCTCCTTGCAGTCACTCTTGGCCTCCTACAAATTGCTCTCCATAGAGTAGCCAGAGTGATCCTTCTAAAAGATAAATGGGATTGTGCCACTCTCCTCCTCTTAACACTCCAAGAGCGTCCCATCCAGTATTATGCTTGACAACATTTAATAACCTGTGTGAAATCACCAAATACGAGGTTGGGAAGAAATGCTAACAGTCTGATCTCATGAGTAGTGTAAATGGGCTCCAAGACATCACGGTTACCCGCACACTTGGAAAAAAATCCAGAGTTCTTGCTATGAATTCAAAGCCCTACATGACCTGCCCCTGCTACCCCTCAGATCTTACCATTCTTCTTATTTGCTGTCCTCTAACCATACTGACCTCTTTGTTATTCCTCAAGCATCCCAAGTATATGCCCATCTCAGTGAATGCTCCTCCCACAGATATTCACAGGGTTCCCATCTTCACTTCATTCAATTCTGTGTTCAAATGTTGCTTCCTCAATACCCTATATGAAATAAGAACCTCCCCTCTCCATCCCCTTACCCTTGATAGTTTTTATCACTGTATAACATACAATTATAATTATATTTATGTATTCCTAAATCCACTGGGTATATAAGCTCCTTGCAGTAAAGGACTATGCTTTGTTCATTGCCATATCTCCAGGATCTAGAACAGTTCCTAGCACATTATAGATGCTCAGTAAGTGTCAACTGATTAAATGAATATATGAGTGAATGAAGCAACAAATGAATGAATCAACCAATAAGATTTTTCAAAATAAAAAGACAGGAGTATGACTGGTGGAGAGGAGTATGGGGAAAGGACCAAGTGTCTTTCGAGTCCTAATTGAGTCCCTAAATATTATCAGTGAAACCCAAGTGGTATATGCCTTGGTCTGTCAAGTCGAGTGTAAAAAACAATTAAATGACAGAGGTGATGACTGTATTTAAAAATAATGTGTAAAAGAAATTAGCCAAGTTTCAGTAACAACTAAGGATCTGGGGTGGGGTCGTTATAAAGAAAGAAAAGAATAAGGACAAATTAAGCATAATCTTGGTCCACTAGACAAATCCACAAGTAGTTGTCAGTATAGCCAGACACTAATCCAAATATTGCTATTTACGTGCTAAGTGAGCTCACCCAAGGAATTTCACTTAGTTTTCTAATCTATATTAAAAATCTATAAAAAGAGGAGATGGGATGTCATGGTTTCTCAGGACCATTCCTATTACTTAAGATCATATGGTTGCAAGGAACAGAGACCAACTCTGGCTGCTTTAGGCAGTAAAGAAGTTTATAAAAGGGATTTGGGGTAGCTCCCTCAGAATCAAAGGGAAGGCTGGAGAACCAGGATCAGGGAAGAACAGGAAGGAAGGTAGGTCTGGATGTCTCAAGGCAAGAACAGAGTAATAATAGTTCCAGTATTAGCAGCTGCAGTTATAATGTATACTGTATTTAATCGGTACTAGGCATATCCTAAACCCTTTAGATAGTCTAACTTATTTAATTCTCATAACAACCCTACGAGTTAGATACTATTAATGACTCCATTGTAGAGGTAAAGAAACTTGGCATAAAGAGGTTAAGTACAACAAGAACCTATTGTATAGCACAGGGAAATCTGCTCAATATTCTGTAATAACCTAAATGGGGAAAGAATTCGAAAAAGAATAGACACAAGTATGTGTGTAACTGAGTCACTTTGCTGTAGACCTAAAATTAACACATTACTGATAATCAACTATACGCCAATATAAAATTTAAAAAAACAAAAACATTAAAAGAAAAATTCCAGAAATAAACAATTCATACTTTTTTTTAAGAAAGAGGTTAAGTAACTCCCCCTAGCTATGGTCATTTAGCTAGTAAGGGATTTGAACCCAGGCTACCTGGCTCCTGAGTCTTGCTCTTGGCCACTCAGCATACTATGACCTCTCTGATGGGTAGTTGCTTCAAGGCCCCAAGTGACTTTAACAATTTTCCTGCCCTTGCATTATTTCACCAGGATCAAAGTCCTAAAGAAAGAGATGGCACACTTGCAATGGCTTAGGTCTCATGCTCGGCCCTTGGCTAAGGGAAGGCCTGTCACTTCTCTGACTGCACTCCTAAGACTCCACAAAAGAAGAGCAAAAGGAACTCCCTTAAAGGGAATCAGGGTGGCATTACCCAAAGCAAAGGGAATGGATCTTGTCCAGCCAAACGCAAAAGTCTCTAACACACCATTTCATTTAATCTTCTAATCCAGGTTTCTCAGTTTCCGAAGATCCTCTCTCACTCCGCTATGTGATTGTGATTTTCATAAAATCTCTAAGAGTCAGGCAAAAATAAGCACAGGAGACTAATGTACCTTTTTTTTTTTTCCAATACACGGGCCTCTCACTGCTGTGGCGTCTCCGTTGCGGAGCACAGGCTCCGGACGCGCAGGCTCAGCAGCCATGGCTCACAGGCCCAGCCGCTCCGCGGCATGTGGGATCTTCCCGGACCGGGGCACAAACCCATGTCCCCTGTATCGGCAGGCAGACTCTCAACCACTGCGCCACCAGGAAAGCCCAGAAGACTAATGTACTTTATAGAAAGAAAAAAAAAAAGAACGAGAAAGAAAATTGACGACTATTTCCTGAACTTTCAATGTATATCAGAGCACTGTGCTAACAGCTTTACATATAATCTCATTTCATTCTCTCAATGTTATGAGATAGGTATTTCAGATGAGGACATTGAAGGTTAGAAAGATCTAGTGAGTTGCCCACAGTCACATAGCCAGTAGAGCTGAGACTTCAACCCCAATTTGTCAGATTAAAATTTTAATTTTTTTAATTTATAAGATATTAAGTTATGCTTTGCTGTACAAAAATTGGAGTGGTCCTTTAGGTTATGGAAAAACAATTCTAAGCATACATAAAATACAAACTGTTTTATAATATAAACCTGAGACGATTAAAATAAACCTTAAATGTGAAAATACCTTTAAAGCTATAAGCACGAACTAGATTGAATATATTATGCTATAATTAGTACAAGGATATTAAAATCACATATCAATTATAAAACGTATTGACTCAGTAAAGTAACAAAAAGAATTGCTTTTATAATAAAGCCTCATAACCTTGAACTTTCTTTATAATCATGCATTTAAGGTGTTGACAGCTCTGTGATCTCCAGCCCAGGGAAGGAGAAAGGAGAGAAAAATAGAGAAGACAAAAGAGAAGGGAGAAAGGCTGAATGTTGATGATGCCTGTGATGATGCCTTTCAGTTTCCCTCAAATAAAGTGAGTTGTCCATACAGTTTAACCTTCCACTTCCCTTGCAAGGAAAAAGGTCAGTTCACTTCTAGAGAAGATTTTGCAGTCAATAACAATTCACTGTTACTTCCAATAATTTTTTTTACTAAAGGGGAGGATAATGCAGGAAGTTTTCCTTTCTTCTCAAAATATAGAGAGGAAACACCAAATAGAAAGATGCAAACAAATATCAATAAATCTATAACCAGTCTTACGGATACACACATTTATCCATTCGTGCATGCAGGGAAGGGAATAGCTATGTCTACATGTTCAGTATCTACATAACATACAGAATAGAAAAAAGCAGGCTAGGACTTTTAGCCACAGATAGAAACTGCAGGTAACCCAGGTTAAGTCATTAACTCATTACGTGACTCTGGGCAAGTCACTTGATTTCTCTTTGCCCTTTGGTCCACCCGCCAGTTGGGCACTACATAGAAATTCCCTGAAAACCAGATGTTACATCAAAGGCAATATTTCCTGGAGACCAGCCTTGCTGACTTCTTTGAAAGGCACTAAATTTAGAAGTAGCGTGCAAATAACACTGTTCAGATTAAACTCGCTTATTAGTGGTCCAGATGATAATCAAAGGCAAACAGATGGTCGCTTAATGAATGTTATTGGAAGGAAGGCATCTTTAAATATAGGATTTGTGTGAAAAGTTTGCTTTTTCTTACAAGTTATTTTGAAATTATGTTGGAAAGTTGGCATCTTTTTTCAGAATATAACTCTGTGGAGTCTCATACACATGTTGAGTAAGATCAAAGCTTTGGAGAGCCAACGGAAGGCTGCTCCAAGTCGAATAAGCAAAATTATGCAGTTAAAATGGAGCTTGAAAACCTTAACAGAAAGTATATAGTTATCAAGAGCCACAGCGTATATCTTAAGGAATCGGAGATATCGAATATACCTTGCTTTTTAGAAACCTGACCCAATCTATACAAGTGCCAGAATAGGAAATGTTTTTCCTTTTAGCCTAACATGTTGAGAACAGGATTTTATTTATTTGTTTTTTTCAAGAAACATGCCATCCTCCTTGCTCAGCAAAATGTGGTTATTGGCTATATCTCCTTCCCTTCTATACAGAAAAAGATTTACAAACTGTATCCTAAAACAGGCAAGATAGCTTTCCACATGACTACTGGAGTCTCCGAACCAGCAGCAACTCAGGTTATTGATGTTAACTAATGTTAGTAACACAACTCATGTTAATCGATTATTTATAAAATTCTAGGTGTTAGGCACTTTTTACAGAAGATATTTGTTTTTTTGTCCAGTTTTCCTGGAGTACAACTGGGATTGATAGAGGCACAACTCTACAAGGTAATGTATCATTCAGGGTTAATCCAGGATACAGAAACCACACCAGTTAACTGAATAGAGAGAAATGAATATAAAGTATTCTTAACTAGATACAAAGTAATTAACTAGGTAACCGAAGGAGTAAAAGGAGAACTCTAATTAGTGGTGGGCTGCTAAGTGTTTACAACCAGATCTCTGGTTGGGGAAATCTGATTTGTAGCATTTGCCAATTTTCATGGTGTAAATACTCCCAGCATGGCAGATTTCCAGCTACCAGCAGTTTACCATCTCACTTGCAAAATTCCTGAAAATTTAACAATAGACTCTGCAAGCCAATATGGGCTGGCTCTGGCACAGAGGTAGCAACTGCAGGAAACCGCTAACATCCCTAGGGCTGAGGAACAAAGAAGCTGGAATTACTGAAACTTAGTAGCCTGGAGGAGGGGCCCCGCAGCGTGAGGCAGCCTCTGCTCCATGGTAACCACGTGTACCCGAAAGGCCGTGATCAAAAATGCAGATATGTCGGAGGAGATGCAACGGGCTTGGTGGAGTGTGCTACCCAGGTGTTGGAGAAATATAACACTGAGAAGGACATTTGACAAGTACAAGCCAACCCGGCACAGCATCGCAGAAGGAACTTCGGTACTTACGCGACCCCTGTAACTAAACACTTGATCTACTTCTACCTGAGCCAAGTGGCCATTCTTCCGTTCAGATCTGGTTAGAAACATGGACTGTACCACACACCCGGTGATCTATCCAAAAACAAGGACTGCAGCCTGAATTCCAAATACCAGAGACTGAAATCTTCATCCTCCCCTAAAGGAACACCTCGATCTTTGAGATTTCATTGTCTTGCTTTGAACAGGGTATTCTAATTTCTTGTGGTTATAAAACAATTAGCAAAGCAGCCTACATTTGTAATTTTTATCTAGTCCCCATGTTTTTTCTTCTCAAAATCCATTCCTTTCAAAATAATAAATAAATAAATCTGATGGAGAAGTGTGAAAAATAAATAAATGCATGCACACATAAATATATAAACAAAAAGGAGGTGTGACTGGTGCCAGTGGCTGAAATGAAGCACAATATTTGAAAGTCTCAGAGGAACTGCAAACTGGATTCAATTCTGACTTCAGAAAGGAACTGCCGCCGCAGGATGGAAAAGCACTGCTGGAGCACAGCTCATAGGAACAGGAAGAGCTCAGAAGCCAACAGGAAGCAGACGGGAAGGAGCGTGGCTTCCTCCTCCAGCCTGGCCATCTCCCTCTAGTGCCCCCTGATGGAAGAGGAAAAGGGAACTGGCGGCAAAGCTGGATGTGGTTTGCAGAGTCCTAGCCCCAACATTGCTGAGCTGAATCTAGAAAGATGGTTTGGAGCTGAAAGGCAATAGTTTAATAACTGGCCCAGTTATAATCGGAAGAATAATATACTTGTATAACTCTTTACAATTTGCAAAGCTTTAGAAAAAACCAAATTGAAATGATAATCACCATTTACTGCTAAGTATTTATGAGCCAGGAACCATGCTAAATTTTATACACAACGTATCTCATTCAATTTTCAGAATGGTCGTACGAGGTAGGTATTGTTAACCCCATTTAGTTTATGAGGAAACAGAGGTACAAAAAGTTTAAGAGAGCTGCCAGAGATTACACAAGCTGATGGCGACTAAGTGGTTGTTACACATGAAGTCCACAGTATGGTCTCTTAGCCACTGGGCTGTCATTTTCAGTAGGAAAGAAACCAAAATGACAAGCACCAAATTCATTTGATATCTACTCCGGAAGATTTATATTCTGAATGGGGTAGAGCAGAGATCCTATTAGTGGTGACAGTTCCTGCTCTCAGACATTGCATAGAAGAATTTGGTAATATGCAAAACAACAGCTCTCACTAAGAGGTCTATGTTAAAGTTGGGGTCAGCTGGAAAGAAAACCATAAAAATAGCAACCTAAACCATTCAGGGGCTTCATTTTTGTCACATAAAATGAGTCCAGAGTTTGGCAGTCGAAGAATGAATGGTAACACTCTGATGCCCTCAAGGATCTAGGTTCTTTCTAATTTTTCCCTCGTTTTCACTCTTCCTTTGCAGGTGTCTTCCCTTCTCATGCTGCCGCCTTGTGCCAAGACTGTTCCTTCATATCAAAATTTGAGTCAGTGTTTCAGTTGAAAAGAGGGAAAGGATGAAGAAAGGCTAATTCTGCTCCCTTCAAAGAATTTCTCAGAAGCCCCACCCAGGAAATTCTGCTTACATCTCATTGTCCAGAACTGCATCACATGGCTACTCATAGCTGAAAGGGAGGCTGGGAAATACCTTTTGTAGCTAGGCATATTTCCACACAATAAAATAGGAGTTCAGTTAATTTGAAAAAAGAAAGGATATTGGTTTGCAAATTATGCACATCAATCACAAAAGATAAGCAGGGTTTGTAGGATCAACAGCTTATTTCCCCTTTACTTAGTTGTCTGACTTTGCCATTTCCCAACCTCTTCACTTTTCATTGACTCTGTGACCCGGATTTTCCAAGGCACCCTCAGCTGAAAGTGTTCACCTCTTTGTCCCATAAACTCTCTCATATTTGCCAGCCCTGTGTCCTGACTTTGGTATGAAAAATATGTGTCCATATAAACTATTTATCTGTTTTCTGGTAAATTCTTCAACAGCCCTTCCATTCCTCTTAATTCTCAATTTAGGCCCAGCTGACCCTAAAACTAAAGTCCCAAAATGTCCCCTTTCGTTTTGTTTGTTTTTTCATTTTTTTGGACCATTTTGTCAAACTTCTGTTGTTTCTGGTAATTTGATTTAACATTCTTAGGGTTTGGAACCATTGCTGGATCAAACTGAATAGAACATGTCAAGAGGGATTATTAAACTTCATATGAAGTGATATTCTCCTCCAACAGAGTACCTCCTCTCCTCTTCATCCAAGGAGATTGTGAGCTTGAAGAGTAAGGGTTAGGAGATCCTAAGCATTCAGCCTTTGAGCTACTTACTCTCTATACTCTTTCTTCATACTATCTTAACCAGAATAAATAGAACTTTAAACACTAGGACGATTTCAAGAAGACAGGAAAGCATCCCAAGTAGGCACAGCACCCCTTTCCTCTCTCTCCAAGAGATCATGGCCATGAGAATCAATAACCAAGCTCCAGTAGGCAATGACTTAATAGGACAATGTGTCAGGTAAGAGGTAGGTGACATATCATAATTACTATGCAATATCTTAGCCTTCATTTTAGCAGATTGTCATAAAGTGTTGATCTGTGTATGTGTGTGTGCATGCACTTAATTCTACACACCTACACCACCAGAGCAGGCCCTTATGCCTTTTTCCCTCTTTTTCTCCTAAGGTTTTTTTTTTTTTAATAGATTTCTTTTAGAAAGGTTTTAGATTTACAGAGAAACTGAGCAAATAGTACAGAGTGCTCCCATATACCTTCCCCTCACCCAGTATACCCTATTATTAACATCTTACATGAGTATGGTACATTTGTTACAATTAATGAACCAATATTGATACATTATTATTAAATAAAGTCCAGAATTTATTAACATATATTTTTTAGTTTTTACCTAATGTCTTTTTTCTGTTAGAGGATCCCACAAGGCTACCACATTCATTACATTTAGTCTTCATGTCCCTTTAGGCTCATCTTGACTATGACCGTTTCTCACTTTCCTTGTTGTTTTTGTTGTTTGTCTTTATTGGAGTGTAACTGATTTACAATGATGTGTTAATCTGTGCTGTACAGCAAAGTGAGTCAGTTATACATATACATATCTCCATTCTTTTTTAGATTCTTTTCCCATATAGGTCATTACAGAGTATTGAGTAGAGTTCCCTGTGCTATACAGTAGGTCCTTATTCGTTATCTATTTTCCTTGTTTTTAATAACCTTGACAGTTTTAAGGAGTGCTGGTCAGGTGTGTTGTAGGATGCCCTCTACTGGAATTTGATGTTTTTCTCTTGTCCAGTTTGGGATTATGGGTTTGGGGGAGGAAGATCACAGAGGTAAAGGGTCATTTTTACCACAGTCGTATCAGGGGTACATACAATCAACAGAACCAATTATTTTGAAGTTGACCTTGGTCACTGGCTAAAGTAGTGTTTGTCAGGTTTATCCACTATAAAGTTACTCTTTTTTCCCCTTTCTGTACTGTATGCATTTTTCAAGGAAACCAATGTATACAGTCCACACTTAAGAAGTGAGGAGTTATGCCCCCTTCCCTGAGGGTGGAGTATCTGCACAACTTATTTGGACGTCTTCTGCATGGGAGATTTGTCTCTTCTCCCCCATCTACCTCTTTATTCAATCATTTATCTATATCAGTGTGGGCTTACAGATATTTACTTTATACTCTGGGTTATGATCCAATACTACTTTGTTTATTTTGTTGTCCAAAAATTTCCAGCTTCGGCATTGGCATGTCTTTCAATTAACTCCTGTGCCCCTTTGATGTAATACAAATCAACGTAGGTTTGGTTTTTAGTTCGTTTTTTTGTTTTTTTGTTCATTTGTTCAGACCTTCCTTATTTGGGGGCTCTACAAGATTCACCAGGTTCATCTTGTATTATTTCCTGCCCCAGTCCTAGAATTAGCCATTTCTCCAATTATATTTTCATCTTTATTATCAATTTTAGTTGTTTCAACAATTCTTTATTCAATAAATAAGCATGAAGTTCCTGTTTCCTTTTGCTTCCAACAAAGAACAGATGAGAAGCAGACACACAAAAAAAATAAGTTCAAAAGAAGCAGATCCTCGAGAGAAGGAAGGAAGAAAGGGTTTCACGTCTTCTATTCCCTATCGTTACCAGGAGGTAAGTCACACTTCTAGACTGTCAGAGGGGAAAGTCCATCTGCAGGAGAAAGTCAACACCTGGACCCCCTCAAAGCATCCCTAGGGTGGGTGCTGTCCCTCCAAAAGAACCTCTGCTCTCTTTTTTCCTGCAGGGAAAGGTCTTTGCATCTCATCTTGAAAAGAGAGGACACCATCCAGCACAGCTGTGTCCTCTGGAAATGGTTCAAACTCTGGTGCCAACACGGAGAAGGATAAAAGGAGCCCAAGGAATGTCTCTAGTGAAGATGAAAATATCCACAAGCCCCTCAAGATATCAAGATACCCTTGTGATAGTGCCAGTGTGTGTAAAGTGGCCAGTGGGTGTTTCAATGAAACAGTACCAAGTGAGAGGCACTGAATGCCGTCTCCTAGGGGTGCTGTAAATATGTTAATAGGATCACATTACAGAGAAGGGGGTCCAGCAAATTGTGTGCTCCTGAAGGGACCAACAAATGGATAGAGGGAAGCAAGAACCATAAAAACTGGCTGGGGTTTCCCTTCTCAGTGGCTGCTTCCTCCAGAAAGCCCTCCCTGGCCCATGGAATGGCCTGGGTGGGGCATCTTTGAGCACCTAAAGCTGTGAACTCTCACTCACTTATCAACAAATGTTTACTCACCCCTAATATGAGTCAAGAACCAAGCTATGTGCCAGGGATAAAGAATTACACCCTGAGACTCAAAACTCACATACCAGGGGATGGAGAAGGAGGGTGGGGGAATCACAAACATGTCAGTATGCAACTTCAATACCATGATAGGAGGCAATAGGCAAGACAGAAGAAGAATAACTGCCCAGGTTATGAGGCAAAGGATGGTGGAATGGATGAAGAAACATCCAAGAAGTCTTAAAGGATGACAATTAATCCTCCAATTCCACTCATTGACCATTCTTCATATTATCTAATATATTATATTCTTCTCTTGCTTTTTCTCTCTAACTTCTCTTAGAGACACCTTTTGATTTGCTCACTGTAATCAGTCAGGTTTCCACCAGCGAAAACAGAACCAGTAGGATATATATGTAAAGAAATGGGAGATAGATAGAGATAGAGAGAAAAGGAAAGAGAGAAAGCGAGAGAGAGAGGGAGGGATTTATTGCAAGGAATTGGCTTACACAATTGTAGAGGCTGGCCAGGCAAGTCTGAAATCCTTAGGGCAGGCTGGAAGGAAGGACAGGCTGGAAACTCTTGCAGGAGCTTGACACTGCAGTCAGCAGGTGGAATTTCTTCTTCCTCAGGGAAACCTCAGCTCTGTTCGCAAAGCCTTTCAACTGATTGGATCCAGCCCACCCAGATTTTTCAGGATAATCTCCTCTTACTTAGAGTCAACTGACTGTAGATGTTAAACAGATCTACAAAATACATTCACAGCAACACCCACATGACTGTTTGATTGATTAACTGGGAATTACAGCCTAGCCAAGTTGACACATACAACTGACCATCAAACTCACCCATCTCTTTCTACTATCTGCCTTCAGTGCACCACTCACATGAGATCACAGACTTCCCTGGCGGTCCAGTTGTTAAGACTCCCCGCTTCCACTGCAAGGGGCACAGGTTCGATCCCTGGTCAGGGAAATAAGATCCCACATGCCGTGCAGCGCAGCCAAACAAACAAACAGAAAAACACACACATGAGATCACAGTGAGAGGAATTCCTCTAGGACGTGTGCAATATAATAGCCCAGCTTATTCACTGATTCACCCCCCTCCCACCCCAACACACCTAACTACTCGGAGCCTTTGCCTGGACTCGGGCAGGGCTATAGCTGCCTGTCTGGGTGTGCCCAGGGTACAGATCACTATTGAACATTTCCTGGATAAACAAAGAGGACTATTGTAATACATGCGAAAGGGGAAAGGATGCCACATAACCATTTAGAAAGATGGTAAATGCAAGGCACATTCACTTAGAAATTAATGAAAGACAAAAATATGGGAGTTTTGGACCCTAGGGGGGAAAAAAACAACTTCTATTCCTTTCTCCTTTAAGTGTACAGAACAGAAATTAAGTACTCAGACCCTGCAATCAACTGGATTTGAAATTTACTTTATATAACCTATTTGAAATCTAGTGGCAATTTCATAACCATTGTGAACCTCAGTTTCTTCAGCTATGGCATGGGAAAATAATAAACCTTACCTCAGAAAGTTGTTATGAGGATAAAAGAAAAAATACATGCAAAAGCACTTAGCGCAAAGACAAGCATCCTGTAGAGTTTTTTAAAGTCACTATTATTATCATTAAGTAACTGCTCTGTGCCAGGCAAAGTAGGGGATACTGAGACAAGTAAGAACCTTGAAAATCCTTTGAGAAATGTCAGACATATAAACAATTTCAATGCAATATGTAAATCCAACAGGAGACAGGGTAGCAGAGAAAGGAATGAGTACTCCAGCCTAAGAATCAGGAAGACTTCCCAGTGGAAATTTCACATGAACTGGGCTTCCAAGGACCAGCAGTGCTTCCTGAGCACAAAAGCAGGGTAGGGCATTGCAAGCATAAGGAATAGCATGTGTAAAGGCAGAGGCATAGAAGAGCACAGTGCATCTAGAGGTGAGCAGAAGTCCAGCGTGAATGGAGCATAGGCATTGTACGGTGTAGGAAGGAGGGGTGGGGTAAGGTGGAGGAGGTGGAAAGTGGGATAAAGACATCTGATGAAGGCTGATATGGCATGTTAAGGAGATTGGCCTCTATCCTGAAGACAGTTGGAGGCAGGCTTCCAACTCTGCTTTTGGCCACTAAGCAATTGTACTGTAAATTGATAAAGCAGCATTTGTATTTACTTGTCTACAAGCCAGACATAGCAAATGCACACATCCCCATGGAAATGTTCCTCGCCAGGATCATCAGTAATCCGGGCAGAGGAGGGACAGGGGGATTACACATACCAAAAACAAGTCAACCATGGCGCCCAACCCAGTCCATCACCTTACATCACCACATGGCCGGACTTACAGAGGATGTGGGGAGGAAGAAAACTTTCTTAGTTGAAACAGAAGGACATATCCACAAGTATTTTTCTCTCTTCTCTCCCTTCTGCACACTCCAGTTCTGAACTATTTTACATAATTGACTATTCCTTCCTCCTTTCAGCATTTGCTTCTCTTGGCTTCTTGGACAACCTCATTCTCCTGGTTGTCTTTCTACCTCACAAGATGCTCCTTCTCAGTCTCCTTTGCTGGTTCCTAACGTTGGAGCCCCAGATTTCAATCTTTGGACCTCTTCCCCATCTTCCCTCATTCCCTAGGTGTTTTCATACAAATGTATTACTTTGTAATACATTTGTAAATGTAATACCATCAATCTGCTGACAATTTCCAAATTTATATCACCACTCAGACCTCTCCCTTGGATTTCAAACTCTGTATCTGATTGCCTGCTCAATATTTCCACTCGATATGTCAGGCATCTCAAACTGAAGATGGATAACACTAAACTTTTGGTCTTTCAAGCCAAATCTGTTCAATAAACATAAATCCCAAGATCCTTTTAAAATATAAATTATCACCTCACTTCCCTGATCAAAACTGTCCAACAGCATCCTATTTCCTTCACAGTAAAAACCAAAGTCCTACAAAATTCCAGATGTTGAATTCCCTCCCCTTTACCTGCTTGACATTGATCTCCTACTACCCTCCACCATGGTCATTCCACACCAGACACACCAGGTTCTTGCTTTTCTTCACGTACACAAGCACACAGGAGCCTCAGAGCCTTTACACTTCTTCCGCCTGCTAAGGATGCTCTTCCCCCAGATGATTGCAGATTGGATGTCACCTTCTCAGTGAAGTCTTCCCTAAGCACTTTATTTAAAATATTAAGTCCACCACTGTCAACACCCCATACAGAATGCCATATCTCCTTTTCTACTTCATTTTCTCCTTAGCACTTGTCACCATCTAATCAGGCATCTCATATAGTTTTTACTTGTCAATTAGTCGTTATTTTTCTCTCTTGCCACCACCACTAGAATACAATAAAGCATGAAGATGTTTTCTTCTGTTTTATTCACCACTATGTACCCTACAACAAAAAAACAGAACCCGGAGCATAGTGGCTACTCAATAAACATTTTTAAAATTAATGAATCAACCTATGGAGAAAGCACTGCACTTAGAGTTTGAAGACCTGGGTTTGAATTCAGACTGTGACTTATTTCATTGCACCATTGGTGAAATGATTCATCTTCTTTGGCCTCAGCTTCCTCCTTTGAAAATTGGGGTTAGTAATCTCTGTTTAACATGTAGCAATGATTAACTAGGATTATAAAACACAATACAATGGGCACTCAAAAACTGATTATACACTCATTTATCTTATTTAATGTTTCTGGCAGTTCAAAAAGTCAACCCTGTGATAGAATGAGAGCTTCATCCACTGCCAGCAGTTCTTAGACAAAATATGATTTGTAAAAACCAAGTTTAAACATCTACATTTTGAAGCATTATTATTTTCATACTCCATATTAACTCCTCAAACTTCAATAGGAAGTTAGGGTCCAGATACATTTTGTCAAGTAAGATGATAGACTAAAATAACAGATTGTGTTTTATGTCAGATATGCATTCACAAAATTATTTATTTAACAAACATTTATTAAGTACCTACTATGTGCCAAACACTGTTCTAGGCTCTGAAGATAGAGCAGTGAACAAGACAAAGTTTTTGCTTTTATGGCATTCATATTGTAGTTCAGAAAGAAATGAATGAATACATTAAGATAGTAATGATTTATAAAGAAAAAGCAGTATAAAGGAACAGAGAAGCATGCTATTTTTTTATAGGATAGTCTGATAAGGTAAAATTAGATCAGAAGCCTGAATGAAATAAGGGATTAAGCCATGGGAATACCTGGGGAGATAATGTTCCATGCATAGGAAACAGTAAAGAGTGTTTATTAAAGAAACAAGCTGATTCTCAGTAAGAACAGTGAGTTTCGTGGTGTTTTAATTTGCTCTATATCCATCCCCTTTCCCCAGCTCCATAGTAGCTGTAAAATCCAACAGCCATGGAACTATACTTACGAAAAACAGCAGTCTACAGTCAATGGAAGGTACAGAACATGCCTAGAATCCCCCCAAAAACCTCCATTACAAGAGAACCATCATTATTTGGCCTGTCTGGCAGTACCCTGGTGTTCTAACTATGTTTTTAGATTCTGTATGTCTATTTGGCATCCATTAATCCCAGGGCCAAACTATCAGCCACATGTTTACCTGTCCTACAAGTCAGCCTGCCTGAAACTCACCTTTCATGAGCAGATCCAAGGTTGTGCCCCCACCCACCTTCTTATCTGACACTCACACACCAAGCCTGTAATTCCCCTCCCATAAATCACTGTAGGGCCAGTGTTCAGGCAACTAGAACCCAAAGCCCATCAGAATTATTTAAACTGGCCAATCCTAAACTGTTTATTTTGCTCTGCTTTGCCTTTCCCACAGAAACCCCAAGAAATGTTCTTAAGTAGGCCTTCCCCTCATTTGTGCTTCTGCCTAACCAAACCTGGTATTTATCCTGTGGTCCTGAATGGTGTGGTATGTCTCTTTTTAATGACCTTGGCCTCTCCACGTCATCATTCAGTCACATCTCTATAAGTTAAATCTCAGGTATAATTTTTAAACACCTGGAAATTCCCACTCATAGGACTTGTCTTTATTTGACCTGACTTAGAACTCCATCATTGTGAACAGCCTTTTCCATGGGGCATTTACTGAAAAATACCAGTGGCTATGATTTAACATCACAGCTGCCTGAGTTAAGATTAACAGCTGGGGCAAACAAAGGGCTGTCTAAATTTTTTTTTTTTGAGGAATTAGATGTCCACAGAAGGCTTTGAGAAAGCACCAACATATTCCTGGGAACCTAGGTGGCAAAGTGCATGCTCAGAAAAGACCTGGGAAAGCTCTTGTCTCTGACCTCTGACCAAACTTAAGGCTCTGCACAGGCAGGAAGTGAAGGGTAAGGCAGAGCTGTAACTAGCAGAATGTGAAAAGTGCCAAACATGCACCCAGAACCCTTTGGCAGAGGCTGGGAGAATTATTGCTTCAAAGCATGCAAGGAAATCCCTGTCTAATTATTAGCTGACCACTAAGCCAACTGACCAGAGACTTCAGTGGCCACACATGACAAAAAATACTGACTTTACAAAATTAGTTGAGGAAAATCACTAGGCAAACAAACTGTCATGACAACAAGCATAAACAATGACAACAAGACATGAGGAAGTGGGGGAAATCTGGTTTCCATAATATTATTTAAAATGTTCAATTTTCTACAAAAATTATGAGACATGAAAAGAAATGGGAAAGTATGGCCACACGGCATGGGGGTGGGGGGGGACAGTTAGTAGAAACTGTCCCTGAGAAGGTCTGAACATTGGACTTACTAGACAAAGATTTCAAATCAGCTTGTGTTAAGGGTCTCTAAATCTACCTTGAGGTTCATGATTCACTAGAGATACTCACAGAACTCAGGAAAGTTATACTCATGATTACAGTTTATTACAGAGAAAGGATACCAATTAAAATCTGGAAGGGAAAAAGGTACAAAGGGCAGGTTCCAAGAGAGACAAGGCAGAAGCTTCCAAAGTCTTCCTATTGGAGTCATATAGACTCTCCCTACAATGACTGTGATAACGTGTACTGAGTACTGTCAATCAGGGAAGCTCACCCAAGCCTTGAAGTCCGAGGTTTTTAATGGGAGTCAGTCACATCATCTCAATAGATGTGGAAGAAGCATTTGCCAAAATCTGATGCTCAGTCACGATAAAACACTCAACAGACTAGGAATAGAGAGAAACTTCCTCGACCTGATGAAGAAATTCTACAAAATAAAAAACTAGAGTTAACATCATATTTACTGGTGAAAGATGGAATGTCTTTCTCCCTGAGATGAGGATTAAGACAAAGATTCCACTCTTCCCACTTACAGTCAACATTGTACTGGAGGGTCTACCCAAGGACATTGAGCAAGAAAAATAAAAAAGGTACCCAGGTTGGAAAAAAAGAAGTGAAATTATCTCTATTCATGGATGATATGGTCTTGTGTGTAGAAAGTCCTAACGAACACACATGCACACACACAAGCTATTAGAACTAATAAACAAGTTCAGCAAGATTGCCAGGATAAAAGATTAGTATATAAAAGTCACTTACATTTCTGTGTACTAGCAATGAACAATCCAAAAATGAAACTAAGAAAATAATCTCATTTATAATAGCATTCAAACAAGTAAAATATTTAAAATAAATTTAACAAATGGAGTGTAAAACTTATATACTAAAAGCTATAAAATATCATTGAAAGCAATTAAAGAAGATCTAAACAAATGGGAAGACATCCCACATTCATGGATTTGGAAGGCTTGGTATTGCTAACATGTCAGTACATGCTACATTGATCTACAGATTCAAATACAATTCCTATCAAAATCACAGCTGTCATTTTTGCAGAAATTGACAAGTTGATTCTAAATTCAAAGGGAAACGCAAGGGACCCAGAAAAGCCAAATCAATCTTGAAAAGGACAAAGTTGGAGAGCTCGCTGATTCTAAAACTCAGTACAAAGCTACAATGATTGAGACAGTGTGATATGACATAAGACTAGACATATAGATCAATGGAATAAAATTGACAGTCCAGAAAGAAACCCATGCATTTATGGTAAACTGATTTTCAACAAGGGAGCCAAGACAATTCAAAGGGGAAAGAATAATCCTTTTAACAAATGATGCTTGAGCAACTTGATATCCACCTGCAAAAGAATGAGTTTGTACCCTACCCCTTACACCATATATAAAAATTAACTCTATATGAATATACATGTAAGTTTTTTGCTAAAACTTGACACATGGACTGAAGAGCATAATGTACATGACTGAAGATAAATATTTGAGTTAGAAATTTAAATCAACTTATGCTTCCAGAACACAATATGAAAGGACAATGTGTTAAATATAGAAAAGAAACGTAAAGAAATATGTCATCTAGATTCAGACGTTTATAATTCATTTAATAGGATTTCTGTCATCATAGAGAGAATAGAGGAAAAGATATAACAAATGAAATAAAAGTGGAAAATTTCCCAGAACTACAGAAACATATAAATGTTCCAATTCAAAAAGTCCAAATACACATGAATTTTCATTTTTTCAAGGAAAAGAAAAAAAATCCTAAAATCTTCCAAAGGGGGCACAGAGAGGAGGAGTTAACAGGTACACTACAAAGAACTGAGATTTAGCCTGGCATCAGAATTTTTATCAATTTTAGAGCCAGAGATTTTCCAAGTTCAAAGAGGAAACACAGCCTATACAAACAAGTATTCATATTAATCTAAAATGTTCAACTTTACAAAATTAGTATACCACAAACTTCTTAAGAGCATAAAACAGAGTAAGACAATACAACTGGGATACATTTAAAAATTAAGGGACACTAGAACTGGCTCAAGTTGGCAGAGTAGAAGGACATGCCTTCACTCCCTCTTGCAAGAACACCAGAATCACAACTAACTGCTGAACAGTCATTGACAGGAAGACACTGGAACTTACCAAAAAAGATAACCCACATCCAAAGACAAAGGAGAAGCCACAATGAGATGGTAAGAGGGGTGCAATCATAATAAAATCAAATCCCATAACTGCTGGGTGGGTGACTCACAGACTGGAGAACACTTATACCACAGAAGTCCACCCACTGGAGTGAAGGTTCTGAGCCCCATATCAGGCTTCCAAATCTAGGGTCCAGCAATGGGAGGAGGAATTCCTAGAAAATCAGACTTTAAAGGTTAGTGGGATTTGATTGCAGTACTTTGACAGGACTGGGGGAAACAGAGACTCCACTCTTGGAGGGCACACACAAAGTGATGTGTGCATCGGGACCCAGGGGAAGGAGTAGTGACCCCATAGGAGACTGAACCAGACCTACCTGCTAGTGTTGGAGGGTCTCCTGCAGAGGCGGGGGTTGGCTCTGTCTCACCGTGAGGACAAAGACGCTGGCAGCAGAAGTTCTGGGAAGTACTCTTTGGTGTGAGCCCTCCGAGAGTCCACCATTAGCCCCACCACAGAGCCCGGGTAGGCTCCAGTGTTGGGTCGCCTGAGGTCAAACAGCCAACAGGGAAGGACCCCAGCCCCACCCACCCATCAGCTGTCAAGTAGATTAAAGTTTTACTGAGCTCTACCCACCAGAGAAACAGCCAGCTCTACCCGCCACCAGTCCCTCCCATCAGAAAACTTGCATAAGTCTCTTAGATAGCCTCATTCACAAGAGGGCAGACAGCAGAAAGAAGAAGAACTACAGTCCTACAGCCTGTGGAACAAAAATCACATTCACAGAAAGATAGACAAGATGAAAAGGCAGAGGGCTATGTACCAGATGAAGGAACAAGATAAAATCCCAGAAAAACAACTGAATGAAGTGGAGATAGGCAGAATTCCAGAAAAAAAACTTAGAATAATGATAGTGAAGATGATCCAGGACCTCAGAAAAAGAATGGAGACAAAGATCGAGAAGGTGCAAGAAATATTTAACAAATATCTAGAAGAATTAAAGAACAAACAAACAGAGATGAATACAATAACTGAAATGAAAAATACACTAAAAGGAATCAGTAGCAGAATAACTGAAGCAGAAGAACAGATAAGTGACCTGGAAGACAGAATGGTGGAATTCACTGCTGCAGAACAGAATAAAGAAAAAAGAATGAAAAGAAATGAAGACAGCCTAAGAGACCTCTGGGACAACATTAAACGCAACAACATTCACATTATAGGGGTTCCAGAGGAGAAGAGACAGAGAAAGGACCCGAGAAAATATTTGAAGGGATTATAGTGAAAAACTTCCCTAACATAGGAAAGGAAATAGCCACCCAAGTCCAGGAAGTACAGAGACTCCCAGACAGGATAAAACCAAGGAAAAAAACGCTGAGACGCATAGTAATCAAATTGGCAAAAATTAAAGACAAAGAAAAATTATTGAAAGCAGCAAGGGAAAAACGACAAATAACATAAGGTTAACAGCTGATTTCTCAGCAGAAATTCTACAAGCCAGAAGAGAGTGGCATGATATACTTAAAATGATGAAAGGGAAAAACCTACAACCAAGATTACTCTACCCAGCAAGGATCTCATGCAGATTTGATGGAGAAGTCAAAAGCTTTAGAGACAAGCAAAAGCTAAGAGAATTCACCACCCCCAAACCAGCTCTAAGACAAATGCTAAAGGAACTTCTTTAAGTGGGAAACACAAGACAAGAAAAGGAATTACAAAAAAAACCCCAAAACAATTAAAAAAATGGTAATAAGAACACACATATCGACAATTACCTTAAACGTGAATGGATTAAATGCTCCAACCAAAAGACACAGGCTTGCTGAATGGATACAAAAACATGACCCATATATATGCTGTCTACAAGAGACCCACTTCAGACCTAGGGACACATACAGACTGTAAGTGAGGGGATGGAAAAAGATATTCCATGCAAATGGAAATCAAAAGAAAGCTGGGGCAGCAATACTCATATCAGATAAAATAGACTTTAAAATAAAGAATGTTACAAGAGACAAGGAAGGACACTACATAATGATCACAGGATCAAACCAAGAAGAAGATATAACAATTATAAATATATATGCACCCAACGTAGGAGCACCTCAATACATAAGGCAACTGCTAACAGCTATAAAAGAGGAAATCGACAGTAACACAATAATAGTGGGGAACTTTAACACCTCACTTAACACAAATGGACAGATCATCCAAACAGAAAATTAATGAGGAAACACAAGCTTTAAATGACGCAATAGACCACATAGATTTAATTGATATTTACAGGACATTCCATTCAAAAACAACAGATTACACTTTCTTCTCAAGTGCACACAGAATATTCTGCAGGATAGATCATATTGTGGTCACAAATCAAGCCTCAGTAAATTTAAGAAAACTGAAATCATATCAAGCATCTTTTCTGACCACAACTTTATGAGATTAGAAATCAAATACAGGGAAAAAAACGTAAAACACACAAACACATGGAGGCTAAACAATATGTTACTAAATAACCAAGAGATCACTGAAGAAATCAAAGAGGAAATCAAAAAATACCTAGAGACAAATGACAATGAATACACAACAATCCAAAACATATGGAATGCAGCAAAAGTAGTTCTAAGAGGGAAGTTTATACCTATAAAAGCCTACCTCAAGGAACAAGAAAAATCTCAAATAAACAATCTAAACTTACACCTAAAGGAACTAGAGAAAGAAGAACAAACAAAACCCAAAGTTAGCAGAAGGAAAGAAATCATAAAGATCAGAGCAGAAATAAATGAAATAGAAACAAAGAAAACAATAGCAAAGATCAATAAAACTAAAAGCTGGTTCTTTGAGAAGATAAACAAAATTGAAAAACCATTAGCCAGACTCATCAAGAAAAAGAGGGAGAGGACTCAAATCAATAAAATTAGAAATGAAAAAGGAGAGGTTTCAAAAGACACTGCAGAAATACAAAGCATCCTAAGAGACTACTACAAGCAACTGTATGCCAATAAAATGGACAACCTGGAAGAAATGGACAAATCCTTAGAAAGGTATAACCTTCCAAGACTGAACCAGGAAGAAATAGAAAATATGAACAGACCAATTACAAGTAATGAAATTGAAACTGTGACTGAAAATCTTCCAACAAAGAAAAGTCCAGGACCAGATGGCTTCACAGGCAAAATCTATCAAACATTTAGAGAAGAGCTAACACCCATCCTTGTCAAACTCTTCCAAAAAATTGTGGAGGAAGGAACACTCCCAAACTCATTCTACGAGGGCACAATCACCCTGATACCAAAACCAGACATAGATACTACAAAACAAGAAAATTACAGATCAATATCACTGATGAATATAGATGCAAAAATCCTCAACAAAATACTAGCAAACAGAATCCAACACATTAAAAGGATCATACACCATGATTAAGTGGGATATATCCCAGGGATGCAAGGATTCTTCAATATATGCAAATCAATCAATGTGATACACCATATTAACAAATTGAAGAATAAAAACCATATGATCATCTCAATAGATGCAGAAAAAGCCTTTGACAAAATTCAACACCAATTTATGATAAAAACTCCAGAAAGTGGGCATAGAGGGAAACTACCTCAACGTAATAAAGGCCATATACGACAAACCCACAGCAAACATCATTCTCAATGGTGAAAAACTGAAAGCATTTCCTCTAAGATCAGGAAGAAGACAAGGATATCCACTCAATAGTGTTGAACCACTATTATTCAACATAGTTTTGGACGTCCTAGCCACAGCAATCAGAGAAGAAAAATAAATAAAAGAAATACAAATTGGAAAAGAAGAAGTAAAACTGTCACTGTTTGCAGATGACATGATACTATACATAGAGAATCCTAAAGATGCCACCAGAAAACTACTGGAGCTAATCAGTGAATTTGGTAAAGTTGCAGGGTACAAAATTAATGCACAGAAATCTCTTGCATTCCTATACACTAATGATGAAAAGTCTGACAGAGAAATTAATGAAACACTCCCATTTACCACTGCAACAAAAAGAATAAAATACCTAGGAATAAACCTACCTAGGGAGACAAAAGAACTGTATGCAGAAAACTCTAAGATGTTGATGAAAGAAATTAAAGATGATACCAACAGATGGATAGATATATCATGTCCTTGGATTTGAAGAATCAATATTGTGAAAATGACTATACTACCCAAAGCAATCTACAAATTCAATGCAATCCCTATCAAATGACCAATGGCATTTTTTACAGAACCAGAACAAAAAATCTTAAAATTTGTATGGAGACACAAAAGACCCCGAGTAGCCAAAGCAGTCTTGAGGGAAAAAAGCAGAGCTGGTGGAATCAGACTCCGTGACTTCAGACTATACTACAAAGCTACAATAATCAAGACAGTATGGTACTGGCATAAAAACAGAAATATTGATCAATGGAACAGGATAGAAAGCTCAGAAATAAACTCACACACCTATGGTCAACTAATCTATGACAAAGGAGGCAAGGATATACAGTGGAGAAAAGACAGCCTCTTCCATAAGTGGTGCTGGGAAAACTGGACAGCTACATGTAAAAGAATGAAATTAGAACACTCCCTAACACCATACACAAAACTAAACTCAAAATAGATTAAAGACCTAAATGTAAGATGAGACACTATAAAACTCTGCAAGGAAAACACAGGAAGAACACCCTTTGACATAAATCACAGCAAGATCTTTTTTTGATCCACCTCCTAGAGTAATGGAAATAAAAACAAAAATAAACAAATGGGACCTAATGAAACTTAAAAGCTTTTGCACAGCAAAGGAAACCATAAACAAAATGAAAAGACAACCCTCAGATTAGGAGAAAATATTTGCAAACGAACGAATGGACAAAGGATTAATCTCCACAATATATAAACAGCTCATGCTGCTCAATATCAAAAAAACAAACAACTCAATCAAAAAATGGGCAGGAGAACTAAACAGACATTTCTACAAAGATATATAGATGGCCAAGAGGCACATGAAAAGATGCTCTGCATCACTAATTATTAGAGAAATGCAAATCAAAACTACAATGAGGTATACCTCACATCGGTCAGAATGGCCATCCTCAAAAAAATCTACAAACAATAAATGTTGGAGAGGGTGTGGAGAAAAGGGAACCCTCTTAAACTGTTGGTGGGAATGTAAATTGATACAGCCACTATGGAAAACAGTATGGAGGTTCCTCAAAAAAACTAAAAATAGAACTACAGTGTGACCTAGCAATCCCACCACTGGGCATATACCCTGAGAAAACCATAATTCAAAAAGAGTCATATACCACAATGTTCACTGCAGCTCTATTTACAATAGCCAGGACATGGAAGCAGCCTAAGTGTCCATCAACAGACGAATGGATAAAGAAGATGTGGCGCATATATACAATGGAATATTACTAAGCCATAAAAAGAAACAAAATTGAGTTATTTGTAGTGAGGTGGATGAACATAGAGTCTGTCATACAGAGTGAAGTAAGTCAGGAAGAGAAAAACAAATACTGTATGTTAACACATATATATGGAATCTAAAAAAAAAAAATGGTCATGAAGAACCTAGGGGCAAGAAGGGAATAAAGATGCAGACCTACTAGAGAATGGACTTGAGGATATGGGAGGGGGAAGGGTAAGCTGGGACAAAGTGAGAGAGTGGCATGGACATATATACACTACCAAAGGTAAAATAGATAGCTAGTGGGAAGCAGCCGCATAGCACAGGGAGATCAGCTCGGTGCTTTGTGATCAGCTAGAAGGGTGGGATAGGGAGGGTGGGAGGGAGGGAGATGCAAGAGTGAAGAGATATGGGGACATATGTATATGCATAACTGATTCACTTTTTTACGAAGCAGAAACTAACACACCATTGTAAAGCAATTATACTCCAATAAAAACGTTAAAAAAGAAAAAAAAAAGATACTTGCACCCTGATGTTCACTGCAGCACTATTTACAATAGGCAGGACATGGAAGCCACCTAAATGTCCATCAGCAGAGGAATGGATAAAGAAGATGTGGTACATATGTACAATGGAATATTACTCAGCCATACAAAGGAATGAAATTGTGCCATTTGCAGAGATGTGAATGGACCTAGAGACTGTCATACAGAGTGAAGTAAGTCAGAAAGAGAAAAACAAACATCATATAATATTGCTTGTATTTGGAATCTAGAAAAATGATACAGATGAACTTATTTGCAAAGCAGAAATAGGGGGCTTCCCTGGTGGTGCAGTGGTTGAGAGTTCGCCTGCCGATGCAGGCGACAAGGGTTCATGCCCCGGTCTGGGAAGTTCCCACGTGCCGCAGAGCAGCTGGTCCCGTGAGCCATGGCCGCTGAGCCTGCGCGTCTGGAGCCTGTGCTCCGCAACGGGAGAGGCCACAACAGTGAGAGGCCTGCGTACGGCAAAAAAAAAAAAAGAAAGAGAAAAAGAAATAAGGACACAGACATAGAGAACAAGCATATGGATCCCAAGGGGGAAGGAGATGGTGGGATGAATTGAGAGATTGGGATTGACATATATGCACTACTATGTATAAAACAGATAACTAACGAGAACCTACTGTATAGCACAGGGTGCTCTACTCATTGCTCAGTGGTGACCTAAATGGGAAGGAAATCCAAAAAAGAGGGAATATATGTATATGTATAGCTGATTCACTTTGCTGTACAGCAGAAACTAACACACCATTGTAAAGCAATTATACTCCAATAAAAAATTTTTTTAAATGAAACACCTATTAAAAACAAGGTTATATATTGATAAGTTGATAAAAATGTTGTGACCTGAAGAGGAGCTTCAAGATGGCGGAAGAGTAAGACACAGAGATCACCTTCCTCTCCACAAATACATCAGAAATACATCTACAAGTGGAACAACTCCTACAGAACACCTACTGAAGGCTGGCAGAAGACCTCAGACCTCCCAAAAGGCAAGAAACTCCCCACGTACCTGGGCAGGGAAAAAAAAAAAAAAAAAGAAAAATCAGAGACAGGATAGGGACGGGACCTGCACATCTGGGAGGGAGCTGTGAAGGAGAAAAGGTTTCCACACACTAGGAAGCCCCTTCCCGGGCAGACACTGCGGGTGGCGGAGGTGGGGAGCCTCGGAGCTGCGGAGGAGAGCGCAACAACAGGGGTGCGGAGGGCAAAGCGGAGAGATTCCCGCACAGAGGATCAGTGCCGACCAGCACACAGCAGCCCGAGAGGCTTGTCTGCTCGCCCGCCTGGGCGGGCGGGGGCTGGGAGCTGAGGCTCGGGCTTCGGTCGGAGCGCAGGGAGAGGACTGGGGTTGGCTGCCTGAACACAGCCTGAAGGGGGCTAGTGCGCCACAGCTAGCCGGGAGGGAGTCCGGGAAAAAGTCTGGAGCTGCCGAAGAGGCAAGAGACTTTTTCTTGTCTCTTTGTTTCCTGGTACGCGAGGAGAGGGGATTCAGAGTGCCCCTTAAAGGAGCTCCAGAGACGGGTGCTAGCCGTGGCTATCAGCACGGACCCCAGAGATGGTCATGGGACGCTAAAGCTGCTGCTGCTGCCACCAAGAAGCCTGTGTGCGAGCACAGGTCACTATCCACACCTCCCGTCCCGGGAGCCTGTGCAGCCCGCCACTACCAGGGTCCTGGGATCCAGGGACAACTTCCCCGGGAGAACGCACGGCGCGCCTCAGGCTGTTGCAAAGTCACGCTGGCCTCTGCCGCCACAGATTCGCCCTGCATCCATACCCCTCCCTCCCCGCGGCCTGAATGAGCGAGAGCCCCCGAATCAGCTGCTCCTTTAACCCCGTCCTGTCTCAGAGAACAGACACCCTCAGGTGACCTACACGCAGAGGCGGGGCCAAATCCAAAGCTGAACCCCGGGAGCTGTGTGAACGAAGGAGAGAAAGGGAAACGTCTCCCAGCAGCCTCAGGAGCACCGGATTAAATCTCCACAATCAACTTGATGTACCCTGCATCTGTGGAATACCTGAATAGACAACGAATCATCCCAAATTGAGAAGGTGGACTTTGAGAGCAAAGATATATTTTTTTTTCCCACTTTTTCTCTTTTGGTGAGTGTGTGTATGTGTATGCTTCTGTCTGTGATTTTGTCTGTATAGCTTTGCTTTTACCGTTTGTCCCAGGGTTCTGTCTGTGCATTTTCTGGGTTTTTTTTTTTTCTTTTTAAAAAATTTTTCTTCATAATTATTTTTTATTTTAATAAGTTTATTTTATTTTACTTTATTTTATCTTATCTTCTTTCTTTCCCTCTCTTTCTTTCTTTCCTTCTTTCTTTCTTTTATTCTTTTCTTTCTTTTTCTATTTTTTCTCCCTTTTATTCTGAGCCATGTGGGTGACAGGCACTTGATGCTCCAGCCAGGCGTCAGGGCTGTGCCTCTGAGGTGGGAGAGCCAACTTCAGGACACTGGTCCACAAGAGACCTCCCAGCTCCACATAATATCAAACGGAGAAAATCTCCCACAGATCTCCAACTCAATGCGAAGACCCAGCTTCACTCAACGACTGGCAAGCTACAGTGCAGGACATCCTATGCCAAACAACTAGCAAGATAGGAACACAACCCCATCCATTAGCAGAGAGGCTGCCTAAAATCATAATAAAGCCACAGACACCCCAAAACACACCACCAGACGTGGACCTGCCCACCAGAAAGACAAGATCCAGCCTCATCCACCAGAACACAGGCAGTAGTTCCTTCCACCAGGAAGCTTACACAACCCACTGAAACAACCTTAGCCACTGGGGACAGACACCAAAAACAACAAGAACTATGACCTGCAGCCTGCGAAAAGGAGACCCCTAACACAGTAAGTTAATCAAAATAAGAAAACAGGAAAACAAACAGCAGATGAAGGAGAAAGGCAAAAACCAACCAGACCTAACAAATGAAGAGGAAATAGGCAGTCTACCTGAAAACGAATTCAGAAAAATGATAGTAAAGATGATCCAAAATATTGGAAATAGAATAGAGAATATACAAGAAACGTTTAACAAGGCCCAAGAAGAACTAAAGAGCAAACAAACAGTGATGAACAACACAATAAATGAAATTAAAAATTCTCTAGAAGGGATCAATAGCAGAATAACTGAGGCAGAAGAACAGATAAGTGACCAGGAAGATAAAATAGTGGAAATAAGTACTGCAGAGCAGAATAGAGAAAAAAGAATGAAAAGAACTGAGGACAGTCTCAGAGACCTCTGGGACAACATTTAACACACCAACATTCGAATTATAGGGGTCCCAGAAGAAGAGAGGAAAAGAAAGGGACTGAGAAAATATTTGAAGAGATTATAGTTGAAAACTTCCCTAATATGGGAAAGGAAATAGTCAATCAAGTCCAGGAAGCACAGAGTCCCATACAAGATAAATCCAAGGAGAAACACGCCAAGACACATATTAATAAAACGATCAAAAATTAATACAAAGAAAAAATATTAAAAGCAGCAGGGGAAAAACAACAAGTAACACATAAGGGAATCCCCATAAGGTTAACAGTTGATCTTTCAGCAGAAACTCTGCAAGCCAGAAGGGACTGGCAGGACATATTAAAAGTGATGAAGGAGGAAAACCTATAACCAAGATTAGTCTACCCAGCTAGCATCTCATTCAGATTTGATGGAGAAATTAAAAGCTTTACAGACAAGCAAAAGCTAAGAGAATTCAGCACCACCAAACCAGCTTTACAACAAATGCTAAAGGAACTTCTCTAGGCAGGAAACACAAGAGAAGGAAAAGATCTACAATAACAAACCCAAAACAATTAAGAAAATGGTAATGGGAACATACATATTGATAATTACATTAAATGTAAATGGATTAAATGCTCCAACCAAAAGACATAGACTGGCTGAATGGATACAAAAACAAGACCCGTATATATGCTGTCTTCAAGAGACCCACTTCAGACCTAGGGACACATACAGACTGAAAGTGAGGGGATGGAGAAAGATATTCCAAGCAAATGGAAATCAAAAGAAAGCTGGGGTAGCAATTCTCATATCAGACACAACAGACTTTAAAATAAAGACTATTACAAGAGACAAAGAAGGACACTACATAAGGATCAAGAGATTGATCCAAGAAGGAGGTATAATAAATGTAAATATTTATGCAGCCAACATAGGAGCACCTCAATACATAAGGCAAATACTAACAGCCATAAAAGAGGAAACCAACAGTAAAACAGTCATAGTAGGGGACTTTAACACCCCACTTTCACCAATGGACAGAGCATCCAAAATGAAAGTAAATAAGGAAACACGAGCTTTAAATGATACATTAAACAAGGTGGACTTAATTGATATTTATAGGACACTCCATCCAAAAACAACAGAATATGCATTCTTCTCAAGTGCTCATGGAACATTCTCCAGGATAGACCATCTCTTGGGTCACAAATCAAGCCTTGGTAAATTTAAGAAAATTGAAATTGGATCAAGTATCTTTTCTGACCACAATGCTATGAGACTAGATATCAATTACAGGAAAAATCTGTAAAAAATAAAAACACATGGAGGCTAAACAATACACTACTTAATAAACAAGAGATCACTGAAGAAATCAAAGAGGAAATCAAAAAATACCTAGAAACAAATGACAATGAAAATATGATGACCCAAAACCTATGGGATGCAGCAAAAGCAGTTCTAAGAGGGAAGTTTCTAGCAATACAATCCTACCTTAAGAAACAAGAAATATCTCAAATAAACAACCTAACCTTACACCTAAAGCAATTAGAGAAAGTAGAAAAAAAAAACCCAAAGTTAGCAGAAGGAAAGAAATCATAAAGATTAGATCAGAAATAAATGAAAAAGAAATGAAGGAAACGATAGCAAAGATCAATAAAACTAAAATCTGATTCTTTGAGAAGATAAACAAAATTGGTAAACCTTTAGCCAGACTCATCAAGAAAAAAAGGGAGAAGACTCAAATCAATACAATTAGAAATGAAGAAGAAGTAACAACTGACACTGCAGAAATACAAAGGATCATGAGAGATTACTACAAGTAACTCTATGCCAATAAAATGGACAACCTGGAAGAAATGGACAAATTCTTAGAAATGCACAACGTGCCAAGACTGAACCAGGAAGAAATCGAAAATATGAACAGACCAATCACAAGCACTGAAATTGAAACTGTGATTAAAAATCTTCTAACAAACAAAAGCCCAGGACTAGATGGCTTCATAGGCGAATTCTATCAAACATTTACAGAAGAGCTAACACCTATCCTTCTCAAACTCTTCCAAAATATAGCAGAGGGAGGAACACTCCCAAACTCATTCTATGAGACTACCATCACCCTGATACCAAAACCAGACAAAGATGTCACAAAAAAAGAAAATAACAGGCCAATATCACTGATGAACATAGATGCAGAAACCCTCAACAAAATACTAGCAAACAGAATCCAACAGCACATTAATATGATCATACACTATGATCAATTGGGGTTTATCCCGGGAATGCAAGGATTCTTCAATATACACAAATCAATCAATGTGATACACAATATTAACAAATTGAAGAATAAAAAACATATGATCATCTCAATAGATGCAGAGAAAGCTTTCAACAAAATTCAACACACAATTATGATAAAAACCCTGCAGAAAGTAGACATAGAGGGAACTTTCCTCAACATAATAAAGGCTATAAATGACAAACCCACTGCCAACATCATTCTCAATGGTGAAAAACTGAAATCATTTCCACTAAGATCAGGAACAAGACAAGGTGGCTCACTCTCACCACTATCATTCAACATAGTTTTGGAAGTTTTAGCCACAGCAATCAGAGAAGAAAAAGAAATAAAAGGAATCCAAATCGGATATGAAGAAGTACAGCTGTCAATGTTTGAGGATGACATGACACTATACATAGAGAATCCTAAAGATGCTACCAGAAAACTACTAGAACTAATCGATGAATTTGGTAAAGTAGAAGGATACAAAGTTAATGCACAGAAATCTCTAGTATTCCTATATAATGATGAAAAATCTGAAAGTGAAATTAAGAAAACACTCCTATTTACCATTGCAACAAAAAGAATAAAATATCTAGGAATAAACCTTCCTAAGGAGACAAAAGACCTGTATGCAGAAAACTATAAGACATTGATGAAAGAAATTAAAGGTGATACAAATAGATGGATAGATATACCATGTTCTTGGATTGGAAGAATCAACATTGTGAAAATGACTCTACTCCCCAAAGCAATCTACAGATTCAATGCAATCCCTATCAAACTACCACTGGCATTTTTCACAGAACTAGAACAAAAAATTTCACAATTTGTATGGAAACACTAAAGACCCTGAATAGCCAAAGAAATCTTGAGAAAGAAAAACGGGGTTGGAGGAATCAGACTACCTGACTTCAGACTATAATACAAAGCTACAGTAATCAAGACAGTATGCTACTGGCACAAAAACAGAAAGACAGATCAATGGAACAGGATAGAAAGCTCAGAGATAAACCCACGCACATATGGTCACCTTACCTTGGATAAAGGAGGCAAGAATATACAGTGGAGAAAAGAGCCTCTTCAAAAAGTGGTGCTGGGAAAACTGGACAGTTACTTGTAAAAGTATGAAATTAGAACACTCCCTAATACCATACACAAAATAAAGTCAAAATGGGTTAAAGACCTAAATGTAAGGCCAGACACCCTCAAACTCTTAGAGGAAAACATAGGCATAACACTCTATGACATAAATCACAGCAAGATCCTTTTTGACCCATCTCCTAGAGAAATGGAAATAAAAACAAAAATAAACAAATGGGACCTAATGAAACTTCAAAGCTTTTGCACAGCAAAGGACACCATAAACAAGACTAAAAGACATCCCTCAGAATGGGAGAAAATACTTGCAAATGAAGCAACTGACAAAGGATTAATCTCCAAAATTTACAAGCAGCTCATGTAGCTCAATATCAAGAAAACAAACAACCCAATCCAAAAATGGGCAGAAGACCTAAACAGACATTTCTCCAAAGAAGATATACAGATTGCCAACAAACACATGAAAGAATTCTCAACATCATTAATCATTAGAGAAATGCAAATCAAAACTACAATGAGATATCATCTCACACTGGTTAGAATGGCCATCATCAAAAAATCCACAAACGATAAATGCTGGAGAGGGTGTGGAGAAAAGGGAACCCTCTTGCACTGTTGGTGGGAATGTAAATTGATACAGCCACTATGGAAAACAGTATGGAGATTCCTTAAAAACCTAAAAATAGAACTACCATATGACCCAGCAATCCCACTACTGGGCATATACCCTGAGAAAACCATAATTCAAAAAGAGACATGTACCAAAATGTTCCTTGCAGCTGTATTTACAATAGCCAGGACATGGAAGTAACCTAAGTGTCCATTGACAGATGAATGGATAAAGAAGATGTGGCACATATATACAATGAAATAATACTCAGCCATAAAAAGAAACCAAATTGAGTTATTTGTAGCGAGGTGGATGGACCTAGACTCTGTCATACAGAGTGAAGTAAGTCAGGAAGAGAAAGACAAATGCCATATGCTAAAACATATATATGTAATCTAAGAAAAAAAAATGGTCATGAAGAACCTAGGGGCAAGACGGGAATAAAGACGCAGACCTACTAGAGATTGAACTTGAGGATATGGGGAGGGGGAAGTGTAAGCTGGGACAAAGTGAGAGAGTGGCATGCACATATATACACTACCAAAGGTAAAATAGATAGCTAGTGGGAAGCAGCCGCATAGCACAGGGAGATCAGCTCGGTGCTTTGTGACCACCTTGAGGGTTGGGATAGGGAGGGTGGGAGGGAGGGAGACGCAAGAGGGAAGAGATATGGGAACATATGTATATGTATAACTGATTCACTTTGTTATAAAGCAGAAACTAACACACCATTGTAATGCAATTACACTCCAATAAAGATGTTAAAAAAAAAAAAATGTTGTGACCGGAGATTCACAGGAACTTAACTCTATATTTTGCCTAGGAGTGGAACTTCAGTATTCACTAATTCAGTATTCATAGTGACGTGATAGAAATAAACACCATGGATAATGAGAGTTGAATGAAAAATTGTTTGCAAGCAGAGCACAAAATTTTTTAAAGTATATAATTTTGCATAAATAAAAAACAACTTAAACCATCTAAAATCCTGAAAAGAATTTTCCAACTATATTCTTTAAAATTTACCAACTGCCTTCCCTCTCCTTGCAATAGCAAAAAGGTTCTAAACATAATCTACCAGTACTGGTCTCCTTAAATTCCTGAAAAGATGGTCAGAATACTTATGTGATTATGTCAGCCATCTTTTCTGGGTATTAAAGCACATTGTGTTTTTTCTTTCTTTAAAAATAATTATAAATTATTTTCTTGGAATTATTTCCTTTTGGAATTTTTGTAAGAGTCTCAGCACATCATCTACTTTAGTGGGGGAGAGGTCTGCTTTTTAATCTTTAGAATAGTCAACCATTTCATCTTTTTAAAATAAATTAGCCAATAATTAACCAGTAGGAAGTGGCAACATGCAAACAAATTAATGGAAAAAAAGCAGAGTACAAGAAATGGTGAACTTAATGAAGAAAAATGGGAAAAGATGTTAAACAATTTGAAAATTTATATTAATTCTTAGAAAAATATCTTTTTGAACTGAATTTCCTTTTCACTTCCTTAAAAAATAGAACACACTCATTTTTAAGTAGAAATATTTAAATTATTCTCCCTTATTTGCATATTTGGCAAGACTTGCTTTTGTCAACCACTTATCTGTAGTACTAAGACTTATGAAACTAAAACACAATAATGGGAGTACCACTCAAACATATTTTAAAGGGAATTCTATTCTTGCTGTCTTTGAACAATAAAGCAACGAAGCACGCATACCACTTTGCTAATACAGGGAGTCATAGTTCAAGTGTGAGAGAGTGGGAAAGGGATTCTAAAATTTTTCAAATGTTTTAAAACATACCTTACTGAAGCTGATTCTTATGTTTGGTTCTGTTGTGATAAGTAAAAAGATCGTGATTCCCAGTTTCCTAGGGGCAGACTGTCCAATATATAACAACGTAATTATTAAGAGCATTTTCTTTCACCATCAAAAGTGTTCGAGCAATGAGGGACAAATGGAGAGGGGGATAGAAAGAGGGGGCTGATATGATTCTCCTTCCTATTTCACCATTCTCTTGTGTGATTTTTTAAAAAAATAATTAATTTATTTGTTTTTGTCTGCATTGGTTCTTCTTTGCTGAGCGCAGGCTTTCTCTAGTTGCGGCAAGCAGGGGCTACTCTTCGTTGTGGGGCGCGGGCTTCTCATTGCGGTGGCTTCTCTTGTTGCAGAGCACGGGCTCTAGGTACATGGGCTTCAGTAGTTGTGGCGCACGGGCTTTGTTGCTCTGCAGAATGTGGGATCTTCCCAGACAGGGCTCGAACCCATGTCCCCTGCATTGGCAGGTGGACTTCCAACCACTGCACCACCAGGGAAGTCGCTCTTGTGTGATTTTCTTCCATATGGTCTGCCATTGTTCTTTTCCAGGCCTAAAATAGCACAGTTTTTTTTTTTTTTAAATCTCAATTAAAAAGCTGCTTCTTTTAATTGAGGACTTAAATGGAAAGATTTTATCATTTCATGTTACAGTAGCAGAACCAGTTTTTAGTTTAATCTGATATAAAATTATAGGATAATTTTTTTTTCTGGATCACCTAATCATAAATATTCTAAGAATATCTCATAAGATGTTAAGAGCAATTACAAAAATAAAGGTAGAAACAGACTTCTGTATCCTGTCTCACCAATAGTTTGGTCAAGAGGAAAATTTGGCCATCTGTGTCAATATGAGAATTCCAGGACTTTGGGTGCAGACTAAAAATAGCACTTTGGACTACAAAGAAACCACAGGCTTCCAAAGCATTGACCAGCAGGAAGGAAAGAAGGAAGGAAGGAAGGAAGGAAGAGAGGAAGGGAGGGAGGGAGGGAGGGAGGAAGGAAGGAAAGAAGGAAGGAAGGGAAGGAGGCAGGGAGCGAGGGAGGGAGGGAAGAAGGAAGGAAGAAAGACAAGAAAGAAAAAAGCTTCCTCTGCAGTGTTGTTTTCAATTGATTGATTTGCATTTTATTTAAAATAGTTGATTTTCCTTCTAGAGGAGTAGGCATCAAGGATTCCTTTTCTGTGTTAATAATAATAATAATAATAAATGGACACTGGTTATGATAGTTGAAGAAAATGCAAAACAACAAAAAAAGTATGAATTAATTACATTTTTAACTGAGATTACATTATCTTTGTCATAATAGCATCTTAACTGCATGGAGAATATATGTGTGAGAATGTATTTCTTTAGACTATAGTTAATTTTTGGTATATATTTGGATTCACTAATCTCTTGGAATAAGTTTGAGGCCTTTTTAAGATTCTGAAGTCCAAAAGCTGGCAAAGCACAATCTGCAAGAAAGAACACAGGAATTGGAAACAATTAACTGTGGTTTTATTTCCAACTCTACCTCATTTGCTGAACTTGGGTAAATCACTGAATGATCTTGAGCCTCAGTTTCTTCATGTGTTGAAAAGAAGTGCTAGTACCTTTCCTACCACATCTAATCATTACAAGGAACAAATAAGAAAATAGATGTGAAAGCAGGTTGAAACTTAAAAAGTACTATACAAATTATTCAAATTGTTTATGAGTAGAAATAGCATTATCTGTTTAATGCCTAATTGTAACAAATAAAAGCAAAACTTGCTAGAAACAGGCATAGTAAAAATATGTGTGATTTCAGTGTGTTTGGCAACAAAGTATTCTTTCTTAAGAAATTAGATTCACTATGATACAGTCTTCAGATGCAAATGAAAGGCCCTTATTATTTCAAAGGAATGAAATTGTAAACTGAAAATATAAGGTTGAATAGCGCTGCATAATCTCTATGATCCTTATTCATTTTCTACCTTATATCATAGGTAAAAGTACATGCCTTATCTCCTATTCAAATCATTAGCTCTTTGAGGACAAAGTTCCTGTTTGTTCCATCTTTGTAACCTTCACAGAACTTTTGCACATAGTTGAGAGCATAATAATTATGTCAGAGGCACCCAATAAGAAATGAAGAAGCTCAGTTTCAAATCCAGATCTATCTAACATCGAAAGCCTTGTCCTTTCCTGATACCATCTCAGTACTATAAACTAGTCATTTTGTAGAACAGTGTTGAGCGTTCCATGGACAGCAGGTCTTACATATTTATATGTAAAATCATACATATAAGTGTAAGACCTGCTGTCCACAGAACCCTCAACACTTCTGCAAAGTGACTAGTTTATAGTACTGGTTGGAAATACTTCAAGTCCGCAACTTGTGTTCCTGATTCATGTTCTTCTCTCACCCACCACCTTTGCTCTCACCATCTCAAACCTTTGCCTCCTTGGTTCTTCTCCACAAAGAAAAGATACCCAGAGTTCTTTAATCCTCTGAGCACAAAGAAATCTCCTGGTGTCTTCTCCCCACCACCAGGAAGAAAAAAAGATAATGCACCCTCTGGTTAGAATTCAAACTGATAATTGATATTTTGAAAAATTCCAAATATAAATTCTATCCATCAGCATCTCTGTTGATATTAAATCACTGAAAAACTTCACTACTTCAAAGTACTTGTGTCCCATCTTGTCCCTATGTTCCCAGTGCTGACCTCACCGTGGCTGGGTGCACTTAGGTAACCTAGGTGTGTAAGGTCATCAGTTGGGTCTATTTCATTGCTTCCATCCTGGCCTTGTTCTCTAGCATCTGGACTTCTCAGGGAAAACACTAAGAAAAGTCATATAAAGGGAATCTATTAGTAAATGTAGTCCTACATTTTCTCAAAGCATGTTCCTCCGAAAGATAGTCTCCAGAAGTGCTCCACTATAAAGAAGGAAGAAAGAAAAGATTCCTGTGGTCTAAAAAGTAAGAGAAACTGCATACCTTACATTTGCTTGCAGAATGACAAGAGATTCTCACCAGCCCTTACTTCACTAAAGGCAAGAATAATGCATCTACTATGCCCCAAATGCTACTACAGTGTCTGGCCCTGGAAGGTGTTTAACGAGAATTTGCCAATCAAAAAATTAAATGCATTTCCAATACTAAATACTCTGAGAAGAACTACAATTTCAAACATTTTTTTTCAGTTTTATTTCACCCAGAGTTACCCAAATATATCTGAACACAGAATCCTTTTTTCAAAGAAATCGTGTTTTATGGATCACATTCTAGGAAACGTTGATAGGTATGGTAAATCAAACAAAAGAAAACCTATTTTGCTCTGAAGGTTAGATAATATTTTGTTTTAATTCTCTAGAATCTTGGCTAGCCCTAAAAAGACTCATACTCTTTTCCAGAGGTCTGAATAATTCCCATTAGAGACAGGAATTCAAGCAGGCAGTAGAGAACTTAGAACCTTTTAAAATTTGTTCAGTTTCCTAACATTATGGGAGAATTAACCAGCTCAGAAGACGGTCTAGCTCTGGCTTCTCTAATGGTCTGTTTTCCTCAAACTGTGTAAACACCAATTTACCATCTTTATCAGATTTTTGAGACAAAAATACAACTATTTATTCCAAAGTCAACATAAATTCTTAAAGGTTAAGAACAACAACAACAAAAATCTTATACATTACTCTGGGACCCAGTTCTACAGCCATAGAAAGAAATAAGAATCCCCTAAGAATTTTGAATTCAAAAGTCTGAGTTTTATATTTTTAAATGCTTTCTGAAACAAAATATTTTTTACATGAGTTTTATTCTTTCAAAAATGTTGATAATGCATGTATAAGGGTTTTTTTTTTTTAACTTACCCAAAGTTTGGTTAGCTACAGTTCCTCAAAGCAGTCCTAAACAATTTTCGTTTTGAAGTGGATAGGTAATCAAGACTATTGGCCCTGCTTTGTGCAAAAATTATATATAAAAAAATACACAAACAAAAAACTGAACAGAATGTCAGTCTAGATTCCAAGCAGTTCATTACCTTCTAGAATCATTATAGATATTAAAGTGCAAACTCAAATGTGAAACAGACTTGGCTCAGGTGAAACAAATTAGTTAGCAGTGTAAGCCCCAGTTGTCTCATGTAAAATGGACATAATCACAGAGCTTACTTCATAGGTTATTATAAAACGTATGGAAAAGTGTCTAGCACACAGAAAACACTCAATGTTAGCTTTCATTCTTAGCCCAATCCCCTATTTTCCAGAAGTTAAAAATGAGACCCAGACAACATAAAGGATTTGTTCAAAGCAACACAGATAGTTAGTATCAGGGCATGAATTGTAACTTAATTCTCCCAACACATCCTCTACAACATCATAACAACAACACACACAAAGAAATAGGAGTGGGAAAAATAATTTGAAAATACATATAACTTGATATACAAAGGAACTGTAAAATGATGCAACGGTGAGAAACAAATGACTTACAAGTTGAGAAAACACTTGAGTGAATGAAATGATCATATTTGTAAGGTTAGTCAGAAGGGCCACATAAGAATACTTTTAAATCATATTTTCATGAAAAGTGGAAAACATGGAAAGATGAAGCAGAGAAGGCAATTGGTGGGAAGAAGAGATGGGAACAGACATTTGAATGCTCTAAACCAACTACATGCTAAGACCAGCAAGCAAGTTTTCCTGCCCACTGCATTGAGATTGAGAGAACCTGTGTCTGGCACTATTCTTAGCTCTACACAATGTATCTGAGTCCTCACAGGAACCCAAAAAAGTAGGTACCATTATAGTCTTCACTTCCACGTGAGAAAATGGAGACTTGGAGTGGTTGAATATCTGGCCTAGGGCCAACTACTTAATAAATGACACAACCAAGAGTTAAACCCTATTAGGTCCATAACAAATTATGATGTGAAAATGAAAGAGAGAGAAAGGAAAAAGGCAAGGGAAATGATGACTTCGGAATGTTTTCCTCTTTGTAGGCTAAAATTAAAATGTTGTATTAAAGATAAAGATATATTTTAGATATATTTACATATATATACATTCATGTAAATCATTGCATACATGATTTTTATCAGTGTTCTGGTGAATTTTAAGGAAACTATTGAAGATAATGTACATTTGTTTTTCTGAAGTCAAAACAACCAAATTATGAGAGGAGAGGCGTCCATATTTTTCAAAAGTTCAGTATACTTTCTGGTACTAAGAATCATTCAAATCCAAAGATTACACACATAACCACAGTTCATTTTAAAAACTGGGCCATATGTGATTGCATATATGAGTGGCAAAGATCCAATAGAATGAAACTATAAAATGGTGCAAGGTGCAAATGAATCAACAGGATGAGAGATTGCTGGGTTGTAGCAAGAAGTTTAACAGGACTGGCAAACTCAGCTTTAAGTTGTATATTAAAATACATTTGCATGGGCTTCGTTGGTGGCACAGTGGTTGAGAGTCCGCCTGCCGATGCAGGGGACACGGGTTCATGCCCCGGTCCGGGAAGATCCCACATGCCGCGGAGCAGCTGGGCCCGTGAGCCATGGCTGCTGAGCCTGCACGTCCGGAGCCTGTGCTCCGCAACGGGAGAGGCCACAACAGTGAGAGGCCCACGTACCGCCGAAAAAAAAAAAAAAAAAACATTTGTATTGCCATGCTTGTGAACTAACTATAGTGCAGTGGTTAAGAGCATGGTTGCTGGAATCCTACAAACCTGTTTCTATTCCAGATCTGCAAGTTATTGGCCATGTGAACACAGGCATATTACTTCATTTCACTAAGTTTCAGTTTCTTTACGTACATAAGGCAGAAAATAATATCTATTTTCCGTACAATAATATACAGTGCTTATCACAGGACCTTCCACATTCAAATGAGCGTTAGCACTACATATGTTATATTTTGCTTTGATATCCATAATTTTTTAAATGCTACCCGTGACAAACTGAATAAATTATACTTAGTTCTCATTCTCTTTGAACACTTATTGCACCTTCTCTTTGAACACTTCATGGACCATTTGACTTTTCAGCTTCTCCTTGAACTTCTCTGCTTCTTTGACGTACCTGATTGAACTGTATTGCCTTTCTGCCCACCTCTGTGATTGCTGTTGTTTATTTTTTTGTTCTATCCTCTCACTGTGATATAGTCCGAAGATTAGCCCTAGGCATTCTCACTCTTCATACTCTCTCTCCCCAGCAAATTCATCCACTGTCATAACTGTCTTAACCACATTTAGGTAGATACTAACAAACTACCTCCACTACTGACCCCTTGAACGCACTGCTTGCCCTTATCCAGCTGACTCTGAACATTTCTGTGTGACTGTCACGCTGTTTGCTTTCACTCATCATGACTAAAATGCCAGTCACTGTCGACCCTGCGGTGGCCTCTGTACATCATCATCCATCTTTCCAAACAAAAGGAACAAACTCTCCACTTAAGTAGAAATGAATTGTTTGGAAGTCTATAGAGGCTAGCTCACAGGATTGATGGGAGGGCTGGAAAACCAGCCTCGAAAATAAACAGAAACCAAGACACAGCCACACCCCACCGCAGTCACAGGCTGCTGAGGATGTCATCACCACTAAACAGTTACTCTTATGCTACCGGATTCACAACTCTGCCACACACAAAAAATAACCTCTGACCATCCACTGCCCTCTTCCATCACTCCCAAAAGAACTAAAGCTCCACATGGGTGTATCTGTTGTGTCCAGCCTAGGTGACATCACCTACACTTCAGTTACTGTATGAAGAAGATTGGAGGGAGATTATCTGCTCCTGAACACACACTTTTGTCTCCCATGGTAGAAGGTAGGACTCTACCTTCTTGTTTTGGAATCTTTCCAAAATATGAAGAATGTTTAGATGCTACACAACCAAAAAGTAGAAGTGTTTCTACACCTTCCGGTAAAACCAGCTTGCCCTCTTGACCACACTGCTTTTGTCATCACCCTCAAATCACTCTGTGCAAACCCCACCTCATTATCAATCAGTTTTGGGGTACCATCAAATTAACCTTATAGTACCTCCTTCACCCTGGTCCATTATCTCATCACCTCATATTGTGCTTTTGAAATGATCTTTTCACTGGCTCCCTGCCTCTAGGTTCTTCCCTTACACATTTGTTGTGGACATTTGCTCTTTAGTTACAGTGCTACAATTTTCTTTTGGATAACTACCTCTCCTCCATTGCATCTGGACTGTTAATCAAGGATTATTAGGATTTGACCTACAAATCCTAATAGCAGATCTATGACCCAAGGTAAATCATCACATACTGCCTCTTAGAATAGCAATATTGACCAGATGTAATACAAAGACTGAAAATGGTCAGATCTAACACTCTGACCATTCTAACTTGACCCTTAGAGTGTACTTGGTCCTATGTTTTTCCAAGTCTGATTCTCTGTTTCCCATCTGTGAATTCCCATATATTGCTCCCCCAAAAAATCATTTTTGAGCTTATGTTATGTTTTAACCATAACTCTGATAAAACACTGCTGTCAAATCAGTTTTTCAGAAATATCTTTTAATCAAAGCACTACTCTGTTCAAAAACTTTCAAAAGCTTCCCACAGGACAAATATGAAACCCTTTCAAATGCTCTCCAAGACCTTCCACATTGTGACCTCAAGCTATCCATTATGGGTTGAAATGTGTCCCCCCAAAAATTTATATGTTGAAGCCCTAACCACCTCCCAGTACCTCAGAATGTGACCTTATTTGGAAATAGGGTCATTGTGATGTAACTAGTTAAGATGAGGTTATACTGGAGTAAGGTAGTCCCTTAATCTAATATTGTCCTTATAAAAAGAACCTCATGTGAAGAGAGACATGTACAGAGGGCAAACCATATGAAGACACAGGGACAATGCCATCTACAATGAACGCCAAAGATTGCCAGCAAACAGAAACTAGGAGAAAGGCATGGAACCAACTTCCTTCACAAGGAACCAACCCTGCAAACACCTTGATCTCAGACACCTAGCCTCCAGAACTTTGAGGCAATATATTTCTATTGTTTAAGCCACCCAAGTTTCTGGTACTTTATTTTGGCAACCCTAGCAAACTAATATACCATCTTTCTGGATTAAACCCCCATATTCCCTTACAAAAATAATTTTCTCTCATAAAATAATGAATCATTATACCATTCTACTTATTTTTATGTACACTTGTAATTTTTTGTGAAAAAAGTTTTTTCTAAATCCCAACAGATTTCTTCTAGGAAGTTAACAAGCTGATTCTAAAGTTTATATGGCCAAAGAAAGACCTAAACAACCTGGAAAATAAAATAAAATGTGGGAAATTGCCCTATCAAATATCAAAGATTTATTATGAATTTATTTTAATTAAGATAGTGTCTTATAAGCACAGAGATAAAGAAATTGACCAATTGCAGTGCCAAAAAAGAGAATTATGTATTTATGGAATCTTGATATCTGGCAGAGACAACTCTAGAGGTAATTAGAAGAAAATCAATGTTTTTTTTAATGATGTTGAAACAACTAATTATCCACATGGAAAAAATAAACTGAAACCATACCTTATGTCATATATAAAAATCAAATTCTAATGCATTATAAACAAAATGTGATGGTAACTTTAAAACTTTCAGAACAAAATCTAGGAGAGTATACTATTGACTTGGGATAACAAATTATTCCTTAAATGAGATACAAGCTATTAAGGAAAAGACTTATAAATTTTAGGAAAAGACTTATAAATTCTATTATAATAAGATTAAGAACTTCTTTTCATCAAAAGATACCATAAAGAAAATGAAAAGACAAACCAGAAACTATTGAGAGAAATGGCAACACAAAAAACTAACAAAAAATTATTTCCAGAATACATCAAAAACTTCTGTGAATCAATAAGAAGTCAGATAACTCAGCAGGAAAATGCCCAAAAGATGTGGACAATAATTGCATTACAAAAGAAAGCTAACAGAGGGCTTCCGGGAAGATGGCGGAAGAGTAAGACGCGGAGATCACCTTCCTCCCCACAGATACACCAGAAATACATCTACACGTGGAACAACTCCTACAGAACACCTACTGAAGGCTGGCAGAAGACCTCAGACCTCCCAAAAGGCAAGAAACTTCCCAGGTACCTGGGTAGGGCAAAAGAAAAAAGAATAAACAGACAAAAGGGTAGGGACGGGACCTGTACCAGTGGGAGGGAGCAGTGAAGGAGGAAAAGTTTCCACACAATATAGAAGCCCCTTCACGGGCGGAGACGGCGGGTGGCAGAGGGAGAAGGCTTCGAGGCCGCGGAGGAGAGCACAGCAACAGGGGTGCGGAGGGCAAAGCAGAGAGATTCCCGCACAGAGGATCAGGGCTGACCGGCACTCACCAGCCCGAGGCTTGTCTGCTCACCCGCCGGAGCGGGCGGGGCTGGGAGCTGAGGCTCAGGCTTCGGTAGGAGCGCCGGGAGAGGATTGAGGTTGGCAGCGTGAACACAGCCTGCAGGAGGTTAGTGCACCACGGCTAGCCGGGAGGGAGTCCAGAGAAAAGTCTGGAGCTGCCGAAGACGCAAAATACTTTTTCTTACCTCTTTGCTTCCTGGTGCGCGGGGAGAGAGGATTAAGAGCGCTGCTTAAAGGAACTCCAGAGGCGGGCGCGAGCCGCGGCTAAAAGCGCGGACCCCGGAGACGGGCATGAGACACTAAGGCTGCTGCTGCCGCCACCAAGAAGCCTGTGTGCGAGCACAGGTCACTATCCACACACCTCCCCTTCTGGGAGCCTGTGCAGCTCGCCACTGCCAGGCTCCCGCGATAGAGGGACAACTTCCCCAGGAGAACGCACGGCGCGCCTCAGGCTGGTGCAACGTCACGCAGGCCTCTGCCGCTGTAGGCCCGCCCCGCACTCCGTGCCCCTCCCTCCCTCCGGCCTGAGTGAGCCAGAGCCCCTGAATCAGCTGCTCCTTTAACCCCGTCCTGTTTGAGCGAAGAACAAACGCCCTCCAGCGACCTACACGCAGAGGCGGGGCCAAATCCAAAGCTGAGCCCCTGGGAGCTGTGAGAAAAAAGAAGAGAAAGGGAAATCTCTCCCAGCAGCCTCAGAAGCAGCGGATTAGAGCTCCACAATCAACGTGATGTCTGTGGAATACATGAACAGACAAAGAATCATCCCAAATTGAGGAGGTGGACTTTGAGAGCAAGATTTATGCTGTATAGCTTTGCTTCCACCATTTGTCCTAGGGTTCTATCCATCCGTTTTTTTGTTTGTTTGTTTTCTTTTGTTTTTCTTTTGTTTGTTTTTAATTTTTTTTATTAATAATAATTTTTTATTTTAGTAACTTTATATTTTATTTTATTTTACTTTATCTTCTTTCTTTCTTTCTTTTTTCCTTCCTTCCCTCCTTTCTTCCTTGCTTCCTCCCTCCCTCCCTCCCTCCTTTCTTTCTTTCTTTCTTTCTTTCTTTCTTTCTTTCTACTTCTACTAATTCTTTCTTTCTAATTTTTCTCCCTTTTATTCGGAGCCGTGTGGATGAAAGGCTCTTGGTGCTGCAGCCAGGAGTCAGTGCTCTGCCTCTGAGGTGGAAGAGCCAAGTTCAGGACACTGGTCCACAAGAGACCTCCCAGCTCCACATAATATCAAACAGCGAGAATCTCCCAGAGATCTCCATCTCAACAGCGACATGCAGCTTCACTCAACGACCAGCAAGCTACAGTGCTGGACATCCTATGCCAAACAACCAGCAAGATAGGAACACAACCCCACCCATTAGCACAGAGACTGCCTAAACTCTTAATAAGTCCGCAGACACCCCAAAACACACCACCAGACGTGCACCTGCCCACCAGAAAGACAAGATCCAGACTCATCCACCAGAACACAGGCACTAGTCCCCCCGCCAGGAGGCCTATACAACCCACTGAACAAACCTTAGCCACTGGGGACAGACACCAAAAGCAATGGGAACTATGAGCCTGCAGCCTTCAAAAAGGAGACCCCAAACACAGTAAGATAAGCAAAATGAGGAGACAGAAAAACACACAGCAGATGAAGGAGCAAGATAAAAACCCACCAGACCTAACAAATGAAGAGGAAATAGGCAGTCTACTGGAAAAAGAATTCAGAATAATGATAGTAAAGATGATCCAAAATCTTGGAAATAGAATGGACAAAATGCAAGAAACATTTAACAAGGACCTAGAAGAACTAAAGATGAAACAAACAACGATGAACAACACAATAAATGAAATTAAAAATACTCTAGATGATATCAGTAGCAGAATAACTGAGGCAGAAGAACAGATAAGTGACCTGGAAGATAAAATAGTGGAAATAAGTACTGCAGAGCAGAATAAAGAAAAAAGAATTAAAAGAACGGAGGACAGTCTCAGAGGCCTCTGGGACAACATTAAATGCACCAACCTTCAAATTATAGGGGTTCCAGAAGAAGAAGAGAAAAAGAAAGGGACTGAGAAGATATTTGAAGAGATTATAGTTGAAAACTTCCCTAATATGGGAAAGGAAATAGTTAATCAAGTCCAGGAAGCACAGGAGGCAGGAATGTACAGTGGAGAAAGGACAGCCTCGTCAATAAGTGGTGCTGGGAAAACTGCACAGGTACATGTAAAAGTATGAGATTAGGTCACTTCCTAACACCATACACAAAAATAATCTCAAAATGGATTAAAGACCTAAATGTAAGGCCAGACACCCTCAAACTCTTAGAGGAAAATATAGGCAGGACATTCTATGACATAAATCACAGCAAGATCCTTTCTGACCCACCTCCTAAAGAAATGGAAATAAAAATAAACAAATGGGACCTAATGAAACTTCAAAGCTTTTGCACAGCAAAGGAAACCATAAACAAGACCAAAAGACAACCCTCAGAATGGGAGAAAATATTTGCAAATGAAACAACTGACAAAGGATTAATCTCCAAAATTTATAAGCAGCTCATGCAGCTCAATAACAAAAAAACAAACAACCCAATCCAAAAATGGGCAGAAGACCTAAATAGATATTTCTCCAAAGAAGATATACAGACTGCCAACAAACACATGAAAGAATGCTCAACATCACTAATCATTAGAGAAATGCACATCAAAACTACAATGAGATATCATCTCACACCAGTCAGAATGGCCATCATCAAAAATTCTAGAAACAATAAATGCTGGAGAGGGTGTGGAGAAAAGGGAACACTCTTGCACTGTTGGTGGGAATGTAAATTGATACAACCACTGTGGAGAACAGTATGGAGTTTCCTTGATAAACTACAAATAGAACTACCATATGACCCAGCAATCCCACTACTGGGCGTATACCCTGAGAAAACCATAATTCAAAAAGAGTCATGTACCAAAATGTTCATTGCAGCTCTATTTATAATAGCCCAGATATGGAAACAACCTAAGTGTCCATCATCGGATGAATGGATAAAGAAAATGTGGCACATATATACAATGGAATATTACTCAGCCATAAAAAGAAACGAAATTGAGCTATTTGTAATGAGGTGGATAGACCTAGAGTCTGTCATACAGAGTGAAGTAATTCAGAAAGAGAAAGACAAATACCGTATGCTAACACATATATATGGAATTTAAGGGAAAAAAATGTCATGAAGAACCTAGGGGTAAGACAGGAATAAAGACACAGACCTACTAGAGAATGGACTTGAGGATATGGGGAGGGGGAAGGGTAAGCTGGGACAAAGTGAGAGAGTGGCATGCACATATATACACTACCAAACGTAAAATAGATAGCTAGTGGGAAGCAGCCGCATAGCACAGGGAGATCAGCTCGGTGCTTTGTGACCGCCTGGAGGAGTGGGATAAGAAGGGTGGGAGGGAGGGAGACACAAGAGGGAAGAGATATGGGAACATATGTATATGTATAACTGATTCACTTTGTTATAAAACAGAAACTAACACACCATTGTAAAGCAATTATACTCCAATAAAGATGTAAAAAGAAAGCTAACAGCCCACTAAACATGAAAATGCCCACATTTCCGTTAATAACATAGATATGTAAACTAAGACAAAATGAAGCACATGATATAGCCACTAGATTGGCAGAAATTAGGAAATATAACAATAATAAATATTGACAAGACTGCTGCTAGTGAGATTACAGTTTGTTACAATTACTTTAGAAAAGAATTTGGCATTAACCTGTAAAGTTGAGAATGCCCATACCTAAAATCCAACAATTTAACTCGTAAGTATACATCTTAGAGAAACCAGGAAATATGTTAAAGAATAGTCATGGAAGTGTTGCTTCTAATAGCAAAAATAATGAATATAACAAAAATGTCCAATAACAGGAGATTGGATAAATTATAATATGTTGATACATTGGGTTATTATATAGCAGTAAAATTGAATGAACCAATACTATATACAACAAGGTATAAAATGTTAAAAACATAACCTTGAGTGGAAGAAAGGCAGACCATAAAGGGCTACGTTGAGTACAATTTTTTATAAAGCTCATAAACAAGGGAAACTGAACAATATGCTATCTAAGGATACATACATATATTAAATTTATTGCTAATACAAATACAAGCAAAGGAAATATAAACATAAATTTCAAGATAGAGTTTATCTGGTTGGAATAGAGAAGTGGAGGCCCAGAAAAAGAAGGGAAGAATCCTAAAAACACAGATAGCTTCAACAGCATTGGTTATATTCTATTTTTAAATTAAATGGTGGGCTCAAAAGTGTTCATTCTGGGATTATGCATCAAATCTTACATATATAGTGCATGTATCCTTTTTTTGCACCTAATATTACATAATAAAAAATTAAGGAATATGTCACATTTTTGACAAGATAGGTTTGTATTATGGTTTCATTCCTTTCATTGAAAGCATTAATACTTATGGGTTTTATTGTGATGTATTACAAAGAGGTGATTCTCTATGTTTACTCCCCCCACCACAAAGTTAATATATTAGTTTTGTATTGATGTATATAACACATTACCACAAACTGAGCAGCCTAAAACAACATCAATCTGTTAGCTTATAGTCCTGTAGGCCAGAAGTCCAATCATGATGTGACTGAGTTCTCTGCTCAGGGTCTCACAGAGCTGAAATCAAGGTTTTGGCTGAGCTGCCTCTCTTTCTGGATCGTATGGTGAAGAATCTGCTTCCAAGCTCATTCAGATTATTGGCTGAATTGCAGCCCTTGTGGTTGTGGGACTGAGGTCCATATTGTCTGTCGGGGGGCTTAGCTCCTGGAGGCTTCCCACATATTCAAAGTCAGCAAGGGAGACTCTTTCTCACATGGAATCCTTCTCACACTTCAAGTCTCCTTCCAGAAGGAGCTTATCCCTTTTAAGGGCTCATCTGATAAGATCAGGCCCATCAGGATCCTCTCCCTATTTTTAAGGCTAAATGATTTGGGACCTTAGTTACATCTGCAAAACCCCTTCACAGAAGTACCTACATTAGTACTTGACTGAATAACTAGGAGAGTATGCGTTGGCACCAGAGGCCACAAATCTTGGGGGTCATGTTAGAATTCTGCTTATCACTTTTAGCTAATTATCAAGCTTAATTGATTTCATAATTCCTCCCATTGCCAGTTAGTCTTTTATGCCACCTTCATCATATTATATGTTTGTATATATATATATATATATATATATCAAGATAGCATATATATATGACATATATATATATGTCAAGGTAGCATATATATATATATGACATATATATATATATATGTCAAGATCCCGTTTCCAGGTTATTTATACTTTAATGTTGATTAGTTTATCTATTCTTATGGCATCCCCATGCAATAATTTTTAATTATAATATTTCTAGTGTTTTTTAATATTTTACATGGCAAGTTTCCCCCCATTACTTGTTCTTTTCCATATTTTTGGCTGGTTTTATATTTCATGTTACCCCAAATTTTTAAAAAATAAAAATAAAGTGAAATAAATAATTCCTTTGGAATTTTTATTGTAATTACATATGTTATTAACTTTGGAAATTAAATTTGACAAAACTGGAAATTTGGTTGGTACTGTATTTGAGAACAATTGACATATGTATTAATCTGAACTCTTCCCATTGCTGGTGAAAGAAAGCCAGTGCAAACTAACTGTTAATATTTGTAAATCATATTAAACAGGATCTAACATAAGGTCAAAGTGTCTGTTTAATACATAAACCAACTATTATTTTCGTTTCAGCTTAAATATTTTCTCATCAGAGAGGCCTTTCCTGAATTCCACACTAAAGTAATCCTCCCATCATTTTCCATTCCATCTGTCAAAATTCTGCAAATTGTAAAGGTCAGGTGACTATAAAGAAATTAAACTTACTTTCTAAAGCAAACACTCAAGAACTTATACTTTTAAATAAGTGACCATCTCCCTCAAGGTTGTCATCTTGAAAGTTATAGAAAACACCTCCGGGACATATGCCCAGTTCCTGCTCTCCTTCTCTGAGGACTTCTCCCAAACCCATACCACTTCATCCAAGGTATTGAGCCTTTGTACAGGGTCAGCTCTGTTACCCAACCACAGTCAAATAGACACAGAGATATGTTGGACTACTGAGCTCTCTCTACTGGGAATTTGTAATTGAGAACCTGAGATAAAGAACACACTTCAGTTATCTGCAGGTGCTGAGCTTGTGTATAAGGGCTGAAACTCCATTTTTGGATCAGCCATCTTCTCCCCTCCTCCCCATCAGAGGGAGGAAGAATGATAATTAATGATGCAGATATGAAAATTACATGGACTTTGTGGCTCCAGAGGGAGAAAGAGAGAGAGAACGTAGATTTTGATTACTTGTCAAATCCCACTTCTAGATTTACAAAACACAGTACTATTTCTTGTACTTGGATTTCTCCAGGATATCCTTGTTTACTTCAAATGAATTGCCCCCTATGTTAACCTATTTTGTGTGGGTTTCTGCTACTTGCAAATAAACTCTAAGTAAAGAAACTATATCTCTTTCTAATCAGTCTTTGTTTATGTAAGTCATTTTTGAGATAATTACTCTAGAACTGCCTTCTGAGTTGATCACGATCTTTCATTTGATGACATATCTTAATCTTTAAAAAAAATTTTAACAACCAAAAGTCTTTCAAAGATACATAACTTTACAAAAGTGAGGATTTGAAGAACACTCACTGAATACTCATATTTTAAATAATTGGCTTAACTGTTTTGCAGTAACAACTTTTCACTCTAGAGTTAGTATATGATTGAGATTAAGAAGATAGGTTCAAAAATTTCAAATAGGTTCAGATTTCCTTCGTTCAAATTCTGGTTATGTCACTTATTAATTGTGTAACTGTGAGAAAGTTATAGGGTTATTATGAGATATACATAAAATATCTATAAAAACACTTAGTGCCATGTAGTAACTGCTCAATAAATATTAGCAATTCTTATTTTTACTATTACTATTCTTATTATGTTCAATGTGCAAAGCAATGTGATACATAATACAAAGGAGTGCCAACTGAATGTTAGAAGGAATTTCTACCCTCATGAATAAACAACCTATAAATTATAGTTTGAACTCAAGAGAAATAGAGTCATGGTCTCCTTAATGGTTTAGTTGTGTGAATTTGTATCCAACAATATTTTTAATGAATTAGTTAAATATAAGTGACTTACATGATAAAATAACTTTTGTAGAAGAATCATATAATGTTAAAAACATTTGACCACCTTTGAGTTAATAAGTTTTTAGTGCTCTTGTCAGCAGGAATGTCTCTCTATTCCTGAATTTCATTCATTCTTATAATCATTCTCAAATATTTATTGAGCATTTACTGTGTGCTATGTTCTAAGTGCTATGGATACAGCTCTGAAGAAGACAAGGTCTAGCTGGAGTTTTACTGTATGAAATCAGGCAATAAGCAAATAAATAATGTAGTGACTTTAGATATTGATAAGTGCTATGAAGAAAAGAAAACAGGAGAGTGATTGGGATGACAGAGTACTGAGTGATTCCCAGGGGTCTGGGGAAGTGACACCAAGTGAAGTCTACATAGTGGGAAGGACCCACCTAGAGTACCATATGCATTTCTCAGCCACAGAATTCCCTTTGGCCATAAACAACCAAAGTTTATTCCTTATTTTTGTATCACTGATACTTCAAATCCAATTTTTTTGCAAGTAGTATTTGAGCACAGAAAAAGCATCTGAATATGAAAAGCTTGTAGCTAGTTCACCCTGCCTATTTTAAAAGAAGTTTATTTTGCTTGTTGCATCTTGAACCTCAAATGTAATGATACAGAACTGGAAGGAAGTGGTGATCAGAAAATGCAAATTTCATTTTAACTATTTTGGTACCCAATATCCTGCCTAGAATGACTGAGACCAGTCTGGATGCCCAAGATGTGGGGAACTTGTTTGAACATTTCAAGCACAAATCCATCTTCAGTTTTGCTTCCAGAGATTTTGACAACTGATCCCAGTTCTGGGAGAATCAGTGGGCCTCATAGGAAAGCCGGATGGCTCCAGTTCTCTGAGGAAATAAAATTCTTGTATAATAATATGTACGTTTCACAATTACTGCAAATTTTGAACTGAAAAAATTAAATGGTATTGTATTTATGAAATTATTTCCAATGGGAGAGTACTAAAAACTCTCAACAAAATAATGAATTCTATTAATTATAGAAAAGAAAAGTAGTATTAAAAAGCTAAATCGAAAAAGATACAAAGATCTAAATCAATGAGCCAAATAATTTTTAGGTTAGGTATCTTTTATGTCCCACCCCACTAGATCCAGCTTTTTTTTTTTTTACCTTTATTGGAGTATAATTGCTTCACAATGGTGTGTTAGTTTCTGCTGTATAACAAAGTGAATCAGGTATACATATACGTATATCCCCACATCTCCTCTCTCTTGCATCTCTCTCCCATCCTCCCTATCTCAACCCTCTAGGTGGTCACAAAGCACCGAGCTGATCTCCCTCTACTATGCAGCTGCTTCCCACTAGATATCTATTTTACATCTGGTAGTATATATTAGATCCAGCTTTAACCAATGTCACCCCTAAGTCTTAACCATTAGGTCTATATTTAAATATCACTTTAAGGTGGTGTTTCCTGATCACTCCATCCAAAAAAAGTTATCTATTCCCCTATTTTCTTCTCTCATTATACCCTCTTTATTTCTTTCAGAACACTTTCCATGATTTACGATAATGTGCTTGCTGTCCACTTATTCATTATTTGTCTACACTAGACAGATAATGTAAATTCTTAAGGACAGAGAAGAGGACTACTCCATTCTGTTCTGTGCTGTATATCAGGCACCACCAGAGCACCTAGTATGTAGTAGATACTCAGTAAATACTGGTGAGATGAGACAATGAATGCCATCCACCCTCCCTACTCTGCTCCATCTCCATCAAAATACTCCATTTTCATCAACTTGTTCTTGCCAACAGTATTACTGCCCACACGTTATCATCATCTACTTCCAGTCTCAGGACCACTGTTAGTTTGGGCTGTTTGTGCACTGCATAAAGACACTATGCTGAGGGGATAAAGGGGGCTGAAATCCAGCTTGTGCTCTCTCTCCAGCTGTGAGCCCTGCCATGGTGACTGCGTCCACCCAGAGGGGCCATCTTTCCTAATTCACACAGTCTCCATTACAGGCTAACAGAGGTCCTTTTCTGACTAGACTCACTTCGGAGCTTGAGTTCTCTCTCTGTTTTATATTCTGTTATGGGTTGATTTGTGTTCCCCACAAAAAAAATATGCTGAAGTCCTAACCCTCAGTTACTTCAGAATGTGACCATATTCGGAACTAGGGTCATTGCAGATGTAAATAGTTAAGTTAAAGTGAAGTCATACTGCAGTAGACTGGGCCCGTAATCCAAAATGACTGGTGTCCTTATAAGGCAGCCATGTGAAAACAGAGACACACAGGGAGAACACAATGTGACAATAAAGGCAGAGACTGGAGTGATGCAGCTGCAAGCAAGAATCTCCAAAGATTTCCAACAAACCACCAGAAGCTAGGAAGAGGCAAGGGAAAATTCTCCTACAGTTTTCACAGAAAGAATGGCCCTGTCAGCACCTTGATTTCTGACTCCTGGCCTTCGGAACTGTGTGGTAATACATTTACGTTGTTTCGAGCCACCCAGTTTGCAGTGCCTTTTACAACAGCCCTAGGAAACCAATATACATCCCTAGTATCTTTTCACTTTGTCAGGTGAGGCTGATTAAACACAGGACCCAACACCCCACCCCACCCCAGACACACACACAAAATAAATACCCTGCCTACTATCAACATAGCAGGTACTTTTCCCCATTTCATCCTTTTTTTATCCCTTGCTAGATGGAAGTCTATTAGTCTGAGGCAGAAGCTGTAGCGAATTTAAGGAAGTCGTCTTTACACAACCAGTGATAGCTGATTTGGCACCTGAGCTTGTACAAAAAAAATCACAGATGTGGAACAATTTTTTTAAGCTTAGAAATTTGACTTTATGCAAAGTTCCCTTGCTTCCTACTCCATAGACCTACCTTTTCAAAATAAATCTAGAGATTAGATACTAATAGCTGTCACAAACGTGCTTTGGCAAGCTATGAATAGTAAGCTTATTCCTGAGATCTAAACTCTCAAGAATAGAAGCTTCCTAAACCTGAAACATTCCATGACAACAGAAACTTCCTTCACCTGTCTGTATGATCTTCCACATCTCTATCATATGCACTCTGAGAGGAAAAATAACTGGTTGAAATACGAAGATATTAATGGCCAAGGGGACAATGAGATATTCAGACCAAGATGTGAATATAGATCTCATTAATAGTCTCCAATAATAGTCTTCTGTCTGCAGACAGAGCAAAGTTTTTAAATAAATAAAAAGGATGGTAGAGCCAAATCATGCACTTTAGAATAGATATGCTACTCCCAGTACAAACTTGCATTCCATTAACATTACAGAGGTTACTCAATTACCAAATTCACCATTTTCAGAAAGAAGTCAAACCAAGGTTACCAAAGCAGCTGTTCAGTTGGCCTCATTTCATGAATGGAATCCATGGTGCTGGCCCAAATGGTTTCTTTTATTTTTAATCTTTGCCAAAGAGCTTAATTAAATAAATTATTTTAAACAAAATTTGCTACTTAATAATAATTATTTTAAAACTGTTTAGAAAAGAAAATCATTGTGAAAATACTTTCTAATTTAAGAATGTTTGCAAATCCAGGCTTAAATTGATGCTAGATGTAGTCCCACAAGGACTGGAAAAAATCACCTCTGTGGCTGAATTTTTTCATATATTTCAGGCCAGTCCTTTTTCGTTTAAAGTGAGATAGTTGATAAAAATTTGTTTTTAGAAACTTACCAATATGAAATATTTTCCATTTAAATTCTAAAGCAGCTATACTATGAAATCCTAAATTTTTCAAGTAAATTATCCTTCATGGTATATATTTATAATGCAGCAACAATTTTAAATTAGCCTTGTATGTATTTTAAGGATGAAAATTAAATATATTCACTGAACAACTTCAGTTAACAGGAGAAGGAAGAATACAGGACAGATAAGGTACATTTTCATGTATAACCCTGAAACTGTCTCAATTATCTGGAAGAAAAAAAAGATAAATATTTTTAAAACTTTCTGATCTGAGTGCTCCCTTTTAAAAAGCTAGTTTCTTTTTATTCATTCATTTGCTTATTCATTCAAATATTTACTGAGTGCTTGCTTCATATAAGGCATTACTAGATACTATTGCTTTATTATTCTATTACATGGGCTTTTTTCTTAAATGTAAGTTAATCTTTAACAAAAGTCAGGTATTTGCTTGAGAAAACAAAAAAAGTAGGTTTCCTCTCTAAAGGAATTAAGCAAATAATTTAGGGAAAAGTATAGTGGTTTTCGATAGCCATCGGTGTCTGTGGTAGATAGTATGATTGGCTAACAATTCATCCTTCCTTTTCCCACAATCTTGCCATGGTTCATTGTGTGCAGAATATACCATCTCCTCCATCGACTTTGGACTTGACTGTGTGACTCGATTTGACCAATGGAATGTTAGCCAATGTGATATAAGGAGAGGCTTTAAATGTTTCATGTTGTCTTGCTTGCCCTTGTGCCTATCTGTCATCTTCATGACAAGAGCATGCCCCAAGTAGCCATGGATCCCAGAATAAGGCACATGCACATGAACCCAACCTGCAACTTGGAGCTAAGCCTACCCGAACCCAGAAAACCCACAGGCTCATCAAATTGAGGGAGGGAGAGAGAAAAGCACTTCGGAAAATAAAAATTAAACTGCTTGGCTATACAGTGAACATAGGCATAGCATATAGACAACATTTACTGATGACCAATTTTTAGGATCAACCTATAGATAAAGCATACATTTAAATACAGTTGCAGAGTAGATTGTAAATGTTATCAAACGATGCAAAATGTAGATGATGAAAACTGAAAGGGAAAGAAAGAACAAATGGAAAGGTAAGGGTGCTAAAAACCTTCATCTGGAGAAATGGAGAATCAAATACATTGGCTACAGTTGATGAATAAAAGTATATTAGATTTAAAAAAATTTTAATCACTGTATTAGTTTGCTAGGGCTGCCCTAGAAAAATACTACAGACTGGGTACCTTACACAACAGATTTGTTTTCATATATATATATATATTTCTTATATATTTTCTTATATATATTTCTTATATTTCTGGAGGCTGGAAGTCTAAGATCAAGGTGTCAGCAGAGTTGATCTCATTCTGAGCCCCCTCTCCTTGCCTTGAGGACAGCTGCCCTCTCACTGTGTCCTCTGTGCACACATTGTTTGTGTCTCTTTGTGTCCAAATTTCCTCTTCTTATACGCACACCAGTCAGATTGAATTAGGGCCTGACCTCATGGGCTCATTTTAACTTAATCACCTCTTTCAGGGCCCTGTCTCCAAATGCTGTCACCGTCTGAAGTTGTGTGGGTTAGGGCTTCAACATATGAATTTTCGGAGAACATCTTTCAGCCTATAACAAGCACCTATGTGTTTAAAAACGTGTATTCAGGGCTTCCCTGATGGTGCAGTGGTTGAGAATCTGCCTGCCGATGCAGGGTCCCCTGGACGCAGGTTCGTGCCCCAGTCCGGGAAGATCCCACATGCCCGCGGAGCGGCTGGGCCCGTGAGCCATGACCCCTGAACCTGCGCGTCTGGAGCCTGTGCTCCGCAACCGGAGAGGCCACAACAGTGAGAGGCCCGTGTACCGCCAAAAAAAAAAAGTCTCCTAAAAAAAACTGATTGTAAATCAACGAAATCAACTGTATGGGAGAAAAAAAATCTAGAAATGCTCTTTTCTGGCCTTTATCATATAAAAATATAATATACTTATATTGGATTGAACCATATGTAATTGCTTTTTTTTAATAGGTTAGACACACTCAAGTATCAGTAATTTCATAGGTTCAATACAATAGATCAGAGATTGAACTTGATATGATGCAAATGACTTTGTCTTCCATGAGTTCACAATCTAATACTTGTTAAAATGTGTCCCCACATAATCTACTTCTTACTGCAGCTTTTGTTCAAATTCATTAAGTGCTTGCTTAAATAAAACACTTTTAAAATGATTTTTACAAAATAAATATGACCATGTCACTCCCCTGTTTAAAATATGTCAGTGATCTTGCCATCCTCTGTGTGATGGTCCTTAACCTGGAGGATGTGATCTTCCGTGATCTGTCCCTTGCCTTCCTAGTCTCTTCTCTGATCACTCTATTATTGTCATTTTATGTCCTCTCAAAACGAACTGTTTCCTCTTTCATCATGCTGTAGCTGCCTTTAGGCTTATAATATCTTTTTGTCCAGGGTTATTGGCTTTAGACAGAGCTCATTACAGGACTTGGTTTTCTTCTCTCCTTTTGTGAGCTCTGTTCTTTGGTGGTGGGTTCATTCTCAAACACCATGTACTTAGTTGCAAAATGGTTGTAGCACATTTAGCGGAAAAAAACAAAGGTCTCTCCCAAAGTTCACTGTGTCTCATTGGCCCTGACTAGGTAATGTGTCTATCCTTGAGTCAATCACTATACAGGGGAATACAGTGTGCTGATTGGCCAGTCCTGACTCACCTGCTCAAGTCTGCAGTCAGGAGTAGTGTCAATTCCATAAGATGCAGATAAACTGAGGATAGGGGAGGGAATGGTCTTCAGGGAAAAATTAAGATCTGATTTCTAAAAGGACGGTCTACAAATAGTGTGCAACAAACACTATAGATATATGTCATGATCATGAGAGCAAATTCTGTGACTTATCCTTGAAGTCCAGAGCCTAGTGTTGCACTTGAAAAGCATTAGATGTCCAAAATGTTTATTGAATTTTTATGTGTGGGGTATTGATTTCTGACTAAAAGATATATTTTATGATAAGGTATATATCTTAAGTGTTGATATTTTTAAATTGAATCACCCAGTGTTTACAAATGCAAGTTGTTTAAGATATTTCTGTGAAAATGAACAGTATTTTATAACTGCATGTAAATTCTAATCATACTAAATTTGCAAAATAAAATTCTGTCACATTTTTTATATATACTACAGTTTTGTTTGAACTGAGAAAATCATGTAAAATCCATCCCAAAGTAGTTGACATTTTGGAGGGCTTTTTATTTTCTTTTCTTTTTTATCTTTCTCAGAGAGTGCTTGGAAACCGACGCTTTAAAAGAAAATGCTGCTTCGGCAATAAGTTTTACATAATCCTCAAGGTGCCAAAATAAACCCTTGGATCAAGGGATTCATAGTAGAAAAAAGAGCCTGCTTTTTAAACATACAAAAAAAGCACATCTGAAGATTTATCCTCAAAAGTGAGTATGTGCAAATCAGACTTCTTTGAGGAATAAAGGTGTGCTAACAGACATTCTATCTTAGCAATTGAGATTCCCCCAACAACATGATGCAACTAGTTCATTACCTGCATGTGGGTAATTTGATTCTTCTCACTCTTTCTATTCCTTGTAGAACCTATCTGGGCAGCTATTTAATAGTACCAGGACAAATTTCTTCTTCACTTCTTCCTGCCAAGTAGTACTGTAATTGTCATCAAGATGTGATCATCTGTTTCACATTGCTTTAACTCATGCTGAATGAAAGCACCAGGATGATTTGCCATTTTATTTCAGTTCTCATTCCTGAAAAGTAGAAAATATGTGAACACTTCTTTTTATTCCCTTTTCAAAATCATAAGACTGTGACCTCATTAACATTGTCCAATTTGATGCATTGTACTATTTGATTGGAGGGAGAAAGATGATTAGAATGGAAAGAGATGGCTTTTAAGAGAGGAAATTGGTTGGCGGAGGAAAAGAATAAAGACTTTACTTGATAGAATATAAAGGCTTTCACAGTCCAGAAATGCTTTGTCCAAAATGGTAGCCTTCATCCACATGTGGCTAATTTAAATTGAAATGTGCTGCAAGTGTAAAATACACATAGAATTTCAAAGAGTACAGAAAAAAGAATGTAAAATATCTCATTAAAAGTTTTATATTGATTATATGTTGAAGTGGTAATGTTTTAGATGTATTGGACTAAATAAAATATATTTTAAAATGACTTTTACTTTTTAAATATGGCCACTAGAAAATTTAAAATTGCACATGTGGCTTACATTTATGTCTCACATTATGTTTCTATTGAACAGAGCTGGTCTACAATTTACATGCCAAGAAGTTAGAAAGGTCAAAGATGAGATATAAAGAGATACAAAGTCATATTTAACAAGCAATCTCAAATGCTATTTTCTGTTTTGAAAGGCTTATTTGGAGGAATATTCATCTCTGTAATAGAGGTCAGGGTAAAGTAGGTGAATTTTTTTCAATAAAGTATAGCTATTTGGTTTTGCCTGTATGGATATCTACATTCCCTTTTTCTGGTAATAGTGACCTTCGAGGAACTCTCTCTCCCTGATTTTGAGTCCATGTGGTTTGGATGAGGCTGACCCATGGTTCTAGAGTTGGTCATGTGACCCAGGCCTAACTAATCAGAATATTCTATTCCCCTGGCCGCAATAATTGGCTCAAGAAGTCGATAAAAGTTGGTCGACTTTGAATAAGCTGTGTATTTTGGGGTAACTAATAAAAAAGAAGTGGGGTTAATCTGGGGGATTAAGCTGTAACTACTAGTGGTTACCTTGGCCAAGCACATTGGGAAATATGACCTAAGAACAGAAACAACAAAGAAGAAAGCAATGGTAAAAGATGGACAGAAACAGATTATTTTTGAGTACCTGGATTCTTTCTGTGACTAAAGGTACCACCTGGAATTTTTCAGAATCTTAATAATTAGCCTACTGTAATCAAACAAATTTAAGTTTAATTTGTTTTTCAAAACTAGGAAATCTGGCTAAAGGGATTAACAAATGATTAAATAAACAATATGCATTCACAAAATTCAATAAACATTCACAGAGGTTTGTCTATGTTCAAGGAACTCTCAGGTGGAGGAAGGCACAAATTCATTATTATTTTATTATTATTATTACTATTATTATTATTATTACATTATTAATTCATCCATTCATTCATCCATCCATCTATCCATACAGTAAGCACTCACTGAGATCCTCTTCCATGCCAGGCACTATCATAGACACTGGAGAAGCAAAGATAAAAATTCAAAGTCACATACATTGAGGACCTTTCATTTTCGAAGTTACTTATATGCCTATTACTAGTTCTTTTTGCTCTCCCCAACATCCTTCCAATTTTTATTTTTCCACAAGTCAAACCAGTCATACAATTTCTGCTCCATTTTGTACCAGGAAATTCTTTCTTGGATCTCTCTATCATCTTAAATCCAAAAGCAAGTCCATCCTGCATTTGGATTTGCTTTTGGGGTCTTCTGCCAGCTCTCATTTATAACTGTCCTTCCTCACCTTAGGAATTCCTTTGACCTCTTTTTTATGTTGGATTCCCTGTATCTATGATTACTTATCTCCTTAATTATAAGAAACCACATCCCCCAGTAGCATCCTGAAAAGGAATACATGGGAAGTAAATGCTTTGAGACCTTGCAAGCCATAACTATCTACTCTATTCACGTAACTGACTGATCGTTTGACAGATTTTAGAATTCTAGATTGGAGATAATTTTTAGTTACAATTTTGAAGATGTTGTCCATTGTCATTTGCTGAGAAGTGTGATACTATTCCAATTCCTTATTCATTGTACATGGTCTATATTTTCTCTCTAGAAGTTTTTAGAATTGTCTCATTATTCCTGGGATCGTGAAATTTCATAATTATTTGTCTTGGAATGAAGCCATTTAATCTAGAGGCTCATTTCCCTCAGTTCTGGGAACTTTTATTATTTTTTTGATAATACCCTCCTCTCAGTTTGTCTATAGGCTCTTTCTTGAACTCAGGTTGGTCAGATGTTGGACTTCCCAGACTGATTGAAATTTTCACATCTTCTACTGTCTGTCTCTACATCTTTTCGGTTTTTTGATGCTACCTTTAAGAAATTTTCCAACTTCACCTCTCAACACTTCTATGGAATTTTGTCTTAATTTCATCTGAAATATTCTTAATTTCCAAGAGCTCTTTCTTGATTCCTTGTTGTTCTCTGTTCCCACAGCATCTTGTTTCAAAGTAATTCTTGTTTTAATAATGCAATATCTTCTCTTATCTCTTTGAGGATGCTAATTATAATTATTTGGAAGCTTTCTTATATTCCCTGCATTGTCTCTGTTTTATTTTGAATTCCTTTTATCTGCTTGTTTTGGTCTCTGTCTTTTGGATTTTTGCCTCAAATGTCTAAGGACTCTTAGCTGCCAATGCACATTTATGAGTGAAACCCTTAAACATTTTTTGGATGCTCTGTGTAAATGGGTGAGCCTTATGACTGGTGGGCTTTACTGAAGTGTGATCAAGAAGAAGATAAGCTTTTCATTATGAAGATATTCAAACGTCAGCATCTATAAGTCTTTTCTGTGAGACTTTTGAGTTTCTCTTGAGAAAGAGCTCCAATTTTCTGCTAAAAGGTGTAACTCTGGTTATGGATGTTCTAGGAGCAAGTTGGGGGGAAACTTAGCAAACTTTTACTTAATAATCTGTGTTCAGTCTGCAACTTTAGCCCCTCCCTCTACTAAACTTGGCCTCCTCACAACCATAATCTCTCTAGTCCAATTTCTCCAAAGAGTGAATGTCCAATCTCTTCTAGGAGTTGGGATAAAAAGGGCTGGCTGCACATACATGGTCAAGAAGGAGTCTAGAGGAGGAGGTGATTCTCAACACTCCTTACACACTCTTTCAACCAATTCCCAGGCTTTTTAGCCACCTTCTCACTTCTACCTTCTGTCTTGTGATTCTCCTATTTCCTGAGAACAATGGAGAAACAGAGACTGGGGGAGACCAATGGTATTCAAAAGAGTTTCTGAGTTTTATATTTAGATTTCCTTTTCTTTCAAGTTTCTGGTTTAGAGCTTAATAACTTTAGTGTATATTAATAAGATCAGGTGATTTTACCTATTAAATTTGAAAGTCTACAATAGAATCATATTAGACTATTTTTTACCTTCTACGGTTGCATAAGTGATTATTAATTATAATTTAAATCTTAATATAATTTAAATCATCAAATGTTATATAATTTTGACATATTGACTACTAAGTTAAAAGGTACTAAAGTTTTATCAGCTTCATATTTTAATTCATATCTCTTCTTCATAAGGGTAAATCACAGTATAATTTAATTGCTTCTTTCTTTTCTATCTTTATTTCACATCTATTCTCTAGGTGGATATTAATATGCACTACTACCATATTTCACTGGTTAAATAAGCCTTCTTTATAGTAATATTTTAAGATAAACTTCTTCAGTCCACTGGATTTTACTTCAGAGCTTTATTGCTGGGCCTGTTTACCATGAAATATTAGTATTTTGTACTATTTTTATATCAAAATACATAAATATTTTCTATATTTGAAACTGAGGACTCAATCCTAGCTATTGTCAACAGCATGGAAAAGATTTTTCAAATTCATAAATTGTTCGTATTTCGCTCCCTAAGACATTTTAGTAGGTAAAGTGATTTGCTTTATTCATACAAGACATTGTGGTTTATTTTGTATGAGGAATTTCAACACACTGAAAGGCCAAATGATTATTTCTGGGTTTGAAATATAACCTCTGTAAAATGCAAACATGCCACCTCCTTTTGTCACTGTCTTGACATCAGGGGTGAAAAATAAGTTTGGATTTATGAGTAGGTCTTGAGAATGTTGGTGGGGGTGAAAGAAGTCCTATATCTTTCCTGTTTTCTTTTAAAAATCCCAATTTGTTACCCTTTTATTTCAACTTAACAAAAGCCTCTTTGGTATCAACAAAGTGTAGAATACAGGTATAAAGAAATGATGAATACCCAGGCCTTGACTTCACAATCAACAAGGTGATAGAGTGGAATAAAACGATACATCCACAAATAACTATAATATATGGAAGAATATGATAAAAATCCATGAGAAAAAGTATAAAAAACATGCTTTAAGAGCACAGAAAGGAGTATTAGACGAGCTCCATGACAGTAGACAGCATGGAAATATCAGAAAGTGGGCGGCAAAAACCCCAGTTTGGCTGAATGATATATTAAATACTGGGGAACCGTACTTTTGTGTTTGTGTCACTATCTTCACTCAAATAATGAGGAGCCCCTCATGAAAATCATATAAAGTCCAGGTTCCTCAATTTCTGACTTTTAACAAGGCAACATTATTAACTTCTTTTCTGCTTCCCAGTGTAAAGCAGTCATAAAATTTGGAAAGACAGATTCAAATTCCAGTCCTATCACTAACTAGCTGAGTGAAGTTGGACAAGTTAACTTCTCTGGGCCAATTCATCATTCCTTCTCTGTGATATGTGGATATTAATAATAGTACTTATTGCATAGGCTTATGGGAAAGTTAAATGAGTTAATAACATATGTACATGCTCAACAAATCATGGCTATTAGTATAGCAAAAAAATTCAATATTAGGAATCAGGAAATCTGATCTTTAGTTTGGGTACTACTGCTTGTAAGCTGTGTAACCTACATAAATTGCTTATTCTGTCTGGGCCTCAGTATCCCTATCTGAAAAAGTAGGGGATTGACCTAGACAACACATACTCTTCCTAAATTGTAATAGACTAGGTGCTGTAGATGACATTTTTATTTGACTTTGATACTGAACTATGCAATTGGATTAAATTGGATCAAATTGCCATCATTAAGCATATAATACATTGAAATTTTATTAAAAGGCTGAAAATGAAAGTGATAATAATGAGTTAGGCTGCAGAAGTAATTTCAAGTGCACACAAAAAGAGTAGTGATAGATCAGATCCTATTAACATCTGCCTGGATGTAAGAGAAAATAGATGGTAAATTTATTCAATTCAGATGCCAAGCTCAAAGATGTATGATTTTGTAAGAAAAAAAGAAAAGAAAACATGCTCACCCTAATTTCAGTATTGGTTATCCTGACAGTTTAGGGCCTGAGTCTTCCTAATACAGGGAAAATTATATCCAACTATAAGATATTTAATATGAAGAGGTTACAGGGTGTAATAGTAATGTTTTTAAAATGTATTTAAAAATATCCAATGGTTGAACTAAACAAAGAACATGGAGAACAAAAATCTGAGATATGCCCCTGAGATGAGTGACCATATTGAATCAACTATCATGTCCATTTTTATGTACACTAAGGACAGCCTGGGAATAGGAAATAGACATTACAGTAGAAGAAATGAAGTACATCATCATTATATTTCTGCTTCTTCAATTTTTATTCCCTCCTTTGAAATCTTATCATTGTTCCCTATAAAATGTACAAAAAAGATGTTGATAATATTTGGAAATGTATCAAGAAGACAAAATCACTCATCTATTTAACTAATTATTTAACTACAGTATTGAAATTAAAAGCATCAGCATGTATATCTGAGGTAACAGTGTCCTTAGAGTCCAAACTCCCACAAGAAAAAAAAGTACTGAAAAATCTTTGGCTCATAAACATGGATGAATCCAAGATGTTTGCATAAAATTTAGCATAATACGATTATGTGGCTGATTAGAAATTTTCTGGAAAGGGCTATGTTCCATGTCCTAATAATTGGTTGATCAAATTTGTCTTTGATTTTTATATCTCTGATCAGTGCAGTGCATTATAACTCAGAACTAATGGAAATATAGTAAAGTGTGATATTTTTAAAGCAGCTAATAAAGTTTACTCAAAAAATGGCTTCTCAGAAATATGATTTATAGTTAATTAAGGCATCTAATGGCTATGCCTTATACTTCCAAATATCTAATTCATACAAAAATGTTTATATTTTATTAAATTATAAAATGTATATTATTTTATGTTACATGTTGATAATTTATAATTGAATAGGTATTTTACAATCTTATTAGTATACTGGGTTGTTTATTTTTGTTGCAAAGTAAAAGAATAGCTTTCATTTTTGGTTAGTATCTCAAAAAACATCTCTTGTCATGTACTTCTGTGATTTTATATTTCTTTACTATGGAAACATGTGTATTTCAAACTACTCCAATTTATTTGTATGTTTATATCATATTCTCCTAAAATGTACCCCAGATTGGGAATTGACTGCCAAATGATCTCATAAATCAAGAAATGTAATTTTCCCAGCCGTTTATATGTATACTTGATACTCTGTAGAGGTGCTTATAAGCTTTAGTGAATAATAGTGAATTTGGATGGATATTTATGGTGTTTTTTTTTTTTTTTTTTGGCTGTACGCGGGCCTCTGACTGTTGTGGCCTCTCCCTTTGCGGAGCACAGGCTGCGGATGCGCAGGCTCAGGGGCCATGGCTCACGGGCCCAGCCGCTCCGCGGCATGTGGGATCTTCCCGGACCGGAGCATGAACCCATGTCCCCTGCATCGGCAGGCTGCAGGCGGACTCTCAACCACTGCGCCACCATGGAAGCTCTTTATGGTGGTTTGATTGAAGTAATGACCCTAATTTGGTGATACCTTTCTGTATCCATGCCATTAGTTAGTATTCTCCCTCTCAGATTTTGGGCTTGGTTTTATGAGTGGCCTTGTTTAATAGGAGAGTAGCAAGCAAACAAATGCAAGCAAAGACTTGAAAAACACTTACACATTAGTGCTTACCCTCTTTATATGTTTTATATGCTGTCACTAAATAAATAAGCTCTAGCTAGTCTCTGGATAATGAGATGCATGGCTCAGTCATAGCTTTTACCTAGCAAACAGGGAGCCAGACTACAGACCAGAGTGAGGCCATCCTAGATCAAGCAGCTTCCAGCATTAGAAATCCCAGTCAAAACCAGCAGAGCCTCACCAACTGAGCAGAACTGCCCATTTGACCCATAGATTTTTGAGTGATAACAAATGGTTGTTCTTTTAAGCTACTAAGTTATAGACTGGCTTTTTACACAGCAATAAACCAATGATACAATATGTATTGGAAATAGACAACAGAACAAAAACATCTTTCCAAAGAACATTAACATTTTCATATCATATATCTGTTGTTATGTTAAAACTCCTTTGTGAGTGACTAGATTTTCAGTGTAGGAGACAATCTTGGATATGACCCCCTCTCTATCCTTGTCTTTATAGATATCCCTAACATTTGTCAAATCAATCAATAAACATTAGGCATCAACTAAGTGCCTAGAACAGCGCTAGATGCTGAAAATACAAAGGTGAATCAGCCAGACTTCTATCATTATGTTCACTGAGCTCACACGAACATCAAGTTTTTGGATTATTACAACATACTCTGATACTTGCCATGGAAAAGTCTTTGCTCTTCAAAGTCAAGCTGAATTCCAAAGTTAACTCTATTTGTGTATTTCATTGTATCTGGCCATGATCTTCCCCTTCTCCCAGAAATTCTATAGATATGATATTCATTAGTTCTGTTCGTTAATACTTCTATTTCCCCTGCTTTGTGGGAACATGGTAGCATTGCACTTTCCTCATGCAGTAGATTGAAAAGTGGGCACAAATTATTTCTTGCCCTCTTTCCATACCCCTTTGCAATGTGTCTTGCAGCTCTTCCTGTTAAGAGGTAGGATCTATTTCCCCATATTGTCACTGGGCTTGGCCATATGATTTGCTTTAGCCAATGGGCCTGGAGCAAATGTAACCCAAGCCGAAACTTAAAAAACGCTTTCATTGCAGTTCTATTTACAATAGCCAGGACATGGAAGCAACCTAAGTGTCCATCAACAGATGAATGGATAAAGAAGATGTGGCACATATATACAATGGAATGTTACTCAGCCATAAAAAGAAACGAAATTGAGTTATTTGTAGCAAGGTGGATGGACCTAGAAACTGTCATACAGAGTGAAGTAAGTCAGAAAGAGAAAAACAAATACCGTATGCCAACACATATATATGGAATCTAAAAGAAAAAAAAAAAGATTCTGAAGAACCTAGGGGCAGGACAGGAATAAAGACGCAGACATAGAGAATGGGCTTGAGGACATGGAGAGGGGGAAGGGTAAGCTGGGACGAAGTGAGAGAATGGCATGGACATACATACACAAGCAAATGTAAACTAGGTAGCTAGTGGGAAGCAGCCCCATAGCACAGGGAGATCAGCTCCATGCTTTGTGTCCACCTAGAGGGGTGGGATAGGTGGGAGGGAGGGAGATGCAAGAGGGAGGAGATCTGTGGATATATGTATATGTATAGTTGATTCACTTTGTTATACAGCAGAAACTAACACACCATTGTAAAGCACTTATACTTCAATAAAGGTGTTAAAAAATAAAACGCGCTTGTGCATTGGGGCTTGCTCTTTTTGAACCCTGTGACTGCCACCATGTGAACAAGCCAAGGCTAGCCTCCTGATGATGAGGGGCACCTGGATTGATTGCTCTGTTGTCCCAGCTGACGGCACACCCTCAGAAACAGAGCTGCCTTGTTGACAGGCAGCTATTCACAAACACCTGAGTGAGCCCAGGCCAGGCCAGAAGAACTGTCTGGCTGAGCCTAACACAAATTGCTATTCCATAGAATCATGAACTAAATAAATAGTTGATGTTATAAGCTTTTAAATTCTGAGGCGGTTTGTTATGTCCTCAAAGCTATCTGATATATCACTCCTTTGAAGTTAAGCATAGCCATATGATTTGCTTCACCCAGTGAAATATTTCACTTCTGGCAGGTCTTTAAGAGCTGGACTGTGCTTTGGCATCTTCTTTCTCTTGTCATGCTGACTGCAGAACTTTCAGATGGTGGGGCCCCATAAACGTGGGTCCCTGAGTGAACATATAACAGTTCTTCCTCTCCTCCCCAGTACTGAGTTTTGGAGAACACATAGTTTAAAGTAAGAAATAAATCTCTGTATTAAACCTCTGAGATTTTGGGTTTCTGTTACTGGAGCATGACCGAGCCCATTCTGACTAACACAGAATTTGGTACCCAGAAGGAAGTACAGTTATGATAGAAAATCTAAAATATTTAGCTATGACTTAGAAGCTCAGTGGGTGGTGGCGAGGAAAGTGTTGTTAGAGGCTGGAAAGTTGGTAATCCACGCTAGCTGTGGTAAAATATTTGCTAAAGCTATTCACGCATGCCTCCCATTCTTCCCCTTTCTAAACAGAAATGTTTACCACGGTTGTTCTGTTCCTGTCCCACCAGTGTTTGTTTGTTGAGTGCACGTGTGTGTTTGTGTGTGTGTGTGTATGTGTGTGTGTGTGTGTGTGTGTGTGTGTGTGTGTAACCAGGGAGGATAGATATTTAGTCTTTTCAGATCTTTATAACAACAGAAGTTTTTCTCCTCTTCTAATACAGGGACTACCAGGCATCACCCAGAGATGCTGGACTTTGAGATTAATGCCATTACTGAATAGAACTTTTGGATTGTTTCACTTGTGATAGGAATGAATGTATATTGTAGTGTAAGGAGAGTGATATGTATATTGGTGACTAGAAGGATGGATTGTAGTAATCACTGGTGCTGTTCACCAGTAAATTTGGGTTAATTTTTCTTCTGGGCAAATGGTAGGATTACACTTTCCTGCTCCCTTGAAGATAGCATGCCCATATGATTTGCTTTTGTCAATGAAATGTGAGTGAAATTGATTTGTATCACTTTCAGAAAGAACCTGTTTGCCATTCATCTTCCTTTTGCCTATCATGTAAGTGAGGAAGTTCCAGAGATTGGTTGGAGCCTCCCTAAGCCATTTGGTTGCTTGGTGAGAATCTCATGGAGTGACGCTCTCCCCACCCTCTCCCTTCCTTCTACCAGAGATGAAAATACAGATGAGCAGGAAATAACTTTCTTTGTTGTTTTTAAGCCACTAAAACTCTTGGATGCTTTGTTACTGCACCATAACCTAGCCCTAACATCCTAACCAATGTAGAGTACTGAGATAGAAAAGCTACAGAGGCTGACCATCTTAGCAATTACAACATGAGTAGAACCCACAACTGACACCATCCACTGATAACTCCAAAAGCACCTTCACTAGTGATTTCACTTCCTTCTCCAATTGTGTCCATTCTAAAAAAGATGATTATGAGATTTCAAACTTCTTTTTTTTTTTAATTTTTGAAAATTTAAAACTACGTATTCAGTATTGAGGAGGTAACAATGAGCAAGGACTACTTTTTCCTAGGAAGCAAAAAAAAAAAAGGTGGAGGTGGATAAGGAAGGATAATCCACAAAACAGGGAGGATGGAACTGAATTCAGAATTCACAGAAGTTTCCAAGAAGAATTAAAACATATTTCCCACAAACTTGTGCATAAATTCCCAGTAATCCACAGTACTTCTCAGCAAACTGTGTGTGTCATAGCTTTGGTTCGGCCCCCTGCACGTATACAGAAATGCATGCACAATCACTGTGGGGCAAAAGTTAAAAATGTCATTGGAGTTTATATCTAATCAAAAGCTTTCTCTCTCTCTGAAGAAATATTTCCTCTAGCTCAGCGCAGAATTCATTCCACAACATTTAAGTGCTAAATCCCGTGCTGCGCACTGTATTAGGGTTAGGCAAGTGAAAGACGACACGGTACACAAGACTTAATGGGTCGCTGTCCTCCAGGAGTTTACTTTTTGCGGAGCATAAAAGTGTCCCCTTTTGGAGTTTTCACCCAGCCACCTCCAAGCCCCCCGTAAACGATTTCCGGTGAAAAGCCCCGCAATCTTTCCCTAATCTTTACAAATATTCTCGCTTTCCGAGATGTCATCGCCCTGGAAACTGAAGTGACTATGGGTTCTCTCTCTGGACATTTGGCAGTTATTTCGGATGCAGCCGAATGACCGGCTTGTTCCTTCTCAGCAGCGACGAGATCACAGTGACCACCAAAAGTTTCCAGCACTTAAAGCACAAAGCGCAGCCCGAAACTTCAAGATACCGACAACTCTAGCGGCTTCCACCGCCTTTCTATTGTGAATCCTAAGGAAGTTAAGGTGGCTGGGTCGGACCCCGCAACGCGCGCAGCGCACTGCCCTGAGCGGTAAACCCACAAGCCGCACACAGAGCCGAGAAGCCGAAGGCCAGGCTGCAAGCCCAAGTGTGCGAAGGGTACGGAAACACGCCCATCCCTGGTGGACTACAAGAACCGGCATGCACCGCGCCGCGGCAGCAAGCTCCGCTTCGGGACCCCAGCGCAAGGAGACCTGGGAAGTGAAGTCTCCGGGAGGCCGGAGTCGCGTCGCGAAGACAGAAAGGAAGCGTTGCTAGTCCGCTCCATTAGCACGCCGGTTCCTGGCGGGGCTCCGAGCCTCTGGCTCCTGCTCAGGGTTTTCGCGGGCGGCGGGAGCGGTATGGCTCGCTTGAGTAAACTCCGGGGGGAGGGGAGACAGGGGAGTAGATGGGGAGGCGGGGTCAGCGGAAGCGGCAGGTTGCTTCCTTCTCCTCACGCTCCTTCCCCGCCTCTCCCAGAGGGAGCGGTGGGAGGGGGAGGGAAGGGCAGAGGGAAGGTAGTGTGACACGTGTCAATCAACCCCCCTCCGGGGGGCGCGCGCTCCGGGGCTCGCGCCGAGGGCTCGCGCCCCTGCCTCGTGCCTGCGCCGCTCGTATGTAAATGAGGGCGCGTGACGCGGGACGCAGATGGACAAGGGAAGAGAGAGAATGGCCGCTGCCGCCGCCGCTGCTGCCGCCGCCGCCGCCGCCGCCGCCGCCGCCGCTCAGTGCCGGAGCCCTCGGTGCGCGGCGGAGAGGAGAGGATTCCGGCGGGAACTCGACTCTTGGCGCCACCGCCTCATGCACTGTGTAGGTAAGAGAGACACGGGCCGGGGCCCCGGCTCCGCGCGGCGACGGCTGCCGCAGCCCGAGGAGTTTGTGGCAGAGGGGTTTAGTTGAATCTCCCGTTCGGGTCAGTTCATTGGGGGAGCGAGATGGGAGCGGCGGCGGCGCGGCGGATCCGGCGCTCGCCTTTTGTCTGGGGGCTCCTCGCCCGGCGCGGTCCGCGCTCCTTTCCCCTCCTCAGCTCTTTGGCTCCCCGGGAACTGTTAGTTCGGACCCGCTCGCCGAGCCCCCAAGGAAAAGGCTCGCTTGCGCTCTCCCCGAAACTCCTCGGCGCCCCTGGCCGCTCGCTGTCCACCCTGTCAAGAGGGAGGAAGCGGGCCGGTGGGTCGGCGCCCGGCCGGAGAGGAGCCCGCGGGCAGAGCCGGCGGGAGGAAGGCGGGCTGGTCCGCGCCCCCGCCGGGTGCACACACACCCCCTTCTGCCGCCGGGGTCCGGGCGGGCCGACGCGACAGGGTTCCCGGGGACGGGGACCTGAACGACCCCCGGGTGCTCGCGGGGCGGCGGCCGCGGGTGAGCCGGCTGGGGGCGAGGGGCGGCGGGGGCGTCGCCCGAGGGGCGGGGGCGCCCAACTCTGCCCTCTCGCGCTCGGCGGCGGCGGCGCCGTGTGTACTCCTTTAAGAAGGAGCCGCTCGAGCGCTGACGGTTGGGATTTGAAGTTCTTCCTCCCTCTTTGGAAGTCTGGACAGAGGGGGGGGTGTTGCCATGGCGACGGCAACCCCCCCGTTCTCCTCGCGGACGCCCCGAAGACTCGGGTCCTCTTTTACTGTCATGTGATGGACCCTTCCTTGCACAGACACGCACATCGCCCTCCCCAACTCCCATCCCCGTTCTGCAATTCCGTCTTCCCTTTTGGTTGGGTCGGAATCTTTCTGCTTCAAACTTCTGGGCTCCGGGCTGTCATTCTGAGGGTTGCTCGGGGGTGGCGAGAGGTGGTGGGACCTCCCCACCTTGCCGCCGTCGCTGTTTCGTCTGAGTAAGACGTGTGCGTGGAGCTGTTATCCAGCAGGTTGGATAACACCGAGTGGGCACCGAGGGGATAACGCGGTTTATGGGATGGGGTGTGTTGTGTTTGTTTTGGAAGGGGTTGATGGGTGGGCGAGTAGAAGAGGTAGAGGGAAGATTGCATTGTTTAAAGAGTGGATAGTGGCAGCAGCTTGCTCGACTGGCAGTTAAATCTTGGCATTTGGAGTTGAGGAGTAACCTTAGTGCCCTAAGAAAACAACTCTCTTACCCTGTTTCCATCTGTTCTTGCGCCACCTCGCGCCCCTTTTCCCCAAGCCCCCTCAGATTTGTTTGGTTAGCGCCTGAAGATCTTTCTTGTTTTTCACTAGTGAAAAGGAGGTCGTGGTAGGATAAACTAGTACAACTTCAAATCAGAAATGTGCACTGCAGAATACGGTGGATATAGGAAAATGTACGAGAAGGAAGTTTGCTCTGAGTAGGGGCATTTAAGTTATGTTCAAGCAATTCACTGTTTTACGCTTTAAAATATGTTTTGTTCTTATCTAAGGAAATGTTCTAGGAAATAGCTTTAGTCAGGTATTCATAAGTGATTTTATCTCTTTTTAAAAAGTGTAAAAAAACCCTCACGGTGTTCTTATATAAAAATTTTAAGCGAAGGGTTGCTGGTGCTTCCCGAATACAAAATGGACCCTGTTTTTATAATTGCTTATGTAAAGATCTCTTCCACTGACAACCTGTTTGAAAATTGTTGAGTTCGTTCAGTTAGAATCAGGCAGGATGATAGCATTGTAACACTGGCTCGAGATAACTATTGTGTTAAGTTTTGCCGAGGCACAGTTATTTGATGGTGTCTTTGGATAATTTTTATATTTTAGAATACTTTGGCTTTTTCTTTTTTCTCATCTTGCTTGTTTAGATGCATTAAGTATGGCTTCGTCTCACAAAAATATATGTGCTTTTGAAAAATAGTCGAATTTTAATTAAACACAAAATTAATTGGATTTGATGGAAGAAGGGAAATAGGATGTCTTTCTGTCTTACCTACTTGGATATTCAAGTAGGATTGGAAGACATTGAAGATTGTGTTAATGCTGTGTGTCTAATATGTAGTCTCTGTATTACATTTTTAATGTAGTATACAGTTGTATCGTATTTGAAAGAAAATTTTTTCCTGAGCTCTAACTGTATTTGAGAATTATTTCCCACAGTCCCAGTCCTAGTCAGGAGACCTAGGAAGATCCATCTCATAGTTTGTTTTTATCATGCTTGTTTTTTAAATAAACAATAAAACTCTCTTAAGCAGGATATACACTGGTTGATTGGGTTTTTTTCAGTAGTCTATATGTGAAGCACCTACTCACAGTATGAATTGGGATTAAATGTATTTTGAGTAACTATTTTAAGTCACCTTTTGCTATTACTTTGTAAATATATTTGAAAAAAGCTATATTCTTTTTACTTTGCATGTGTGTATGTGTGTGAACATATATGTGTATATGTACTTCTGTATTGAATATTCATTGCTCTTATTGGTTGAAATTTTTATAAAATATTCTTTCTACCTTTAGGGAAGAAAATGATCCACAAGTCTTATTTTTAAATGAAATATGGAAATTGTAAGTAGTGTCTCAGGGCCTTACAGCAAATTAGTATTGAGCCAGTAGTGAAGTTTTAAAATCTCAGTTCTTAGCCTAAATCTTTAAAGTAATCTCATTCATTCTTTAAATAACATATATATTCTAATTTTATGAGCAAAAAGTTCATTTTCCTTGCCATGACTGCTTGTAGTTAGATAAGATGTTTAACTCTTGATATGGAAAATGATATTTACCTTTCTTTATTTGTGGAACTCATCTCTTTAGGTTAGGTTTATGGTTACTCTGTGATTTAATCCTGGTTTTTCTTTTTTTATAATTGAAGAGTTGTCCTGTAAGCTGTGTGGCCCAATTAATAGCTTTATTTACAATGTGGTGCTTTTTACAATTTGATTTTTCTCTGTAATCATCCTGTACTGTGCTATACTTTTGAATATGTTCATCTAACAAATGTTTGAGTGCTTATTGGATATAATAAATAGTATCCTAGTACTCAGCATGTTGAGTGATAACAGATATAGTCCTGGATCTTATGGAATTATATATGGAATATATAATTAGTATCTGATAAATCATATAATTTAAAGCAAAGTCAAGTCCAGGATAAAAGAAATGCATTAGTATATTTTTAAACATTATCAGGACTTGTGTAGTCCATTAGGATATTTGATCTGGGAAATAAGTTCTGTTTTGTTTTAACTTTTAATTTTGATATAATTTCGAACTTACAAGAAAAGTTGGAAGAATAGTACCAGGAACTCCTCTATACCCTTACCCACATTCACCAATTGTATTACATTTTGAAGTATTTGCTTTATCATTCTTGCCTTATATCTATATCTTTTTTTTTTTTCTGAAACATTTGAGGGTAATTTGGAGACATGATGCCTCTTTACCCCTAAATTCTTCAGTTATATTTCCTAAAGCCAAGGACATTGGCTTACCTAACTACAGTATAGTTATTAAAACCAGGAAATATGACATTGACATACTATTAATGATACTATTATCGAATTCATAATCCATATTCAGATTTTATCCACTTTACTTTATAAGCTTTTCCCCCTAGCTAGGATCATATATTGCATTTGGTTGTCCTCTTTTAGTCTCTTTAAATCTGGAACACTTTCTCAGCCTTTCTTGTATTTCTTGACCTTGACATTTTTGAAAAGTACAGGAGAGTTATTTTGTAGAATGTCCCTCAATTTGAATTTGTCTGTTGTTTCCTCCTGATTAGATTGGTTATGCATTTTTGGCAGGAATATCTCTGAAGACATGTTCTGTCCTTCTTAATACATCATATCTTGAGATTCATAATGTTGTTTTGTCCCAGTGTTGGTGATGGTAGCTTTGAAAATCTGGTTAATGTGGTATTTTCCATATTTCTCCCTGAAAGTTACTATTTGTTCTTTTGTAATTAATATGTAATTTGTGGGGAAATACTTTTGAGGAACAGGATATTTACATAGTCTCATCAAAACTTTACCCACAAGTTTTAACATTCATTCATGATTTTTCTAGCTTCATCATTCTGTAACTAGTAGTTGATATTCTGTCATAAAGCAGTCTATCCTGTCTTCTTTATTTATTTTTGTTAGTTATTTTCATCCGTATGAACTCATGGGTTCTTATTTTATTCAGTGGTTAAATCCATTACTGTCATTATTTTGATTTCCAAATTGTCCCAGGTCTGGCCAGTGGGAGCCTCATCAAGCTGTCCAGTGTTTTTTGACAAATCACATGTCTCTCCAACCCCTCCCTGCCCAATGATTATTTTTGAGCACTTCCTTCCTGCCCAAACAAGATATTGCAGGTTCATCTTGTACTTCACATGTCCCAGCCCCGACATCAACCATTTTTCCAAGGAGCCCTCCATTCTTTTTAGTGGAAAATAGATTTAGATACCAAAATATGAACACGAGGTGTCAGGACTGTTTTTTTTTTTTTTTGCGGTACGCGGGCCTCTCACTGCTGTGGCCTCTCCCGTTGCGGAGCACAGGCTCCGGACGCGCAGGCCCGGCGCGGCCACGGCCCACGGGCCCAGCCACTCCGCGGCACATGGGATCCCGCCGGACCGGGGCACGAACCCGCGTCCCCTGAATCAGCAGGCGGACCCGCAACCACTGGGCCACCAGGGAAGCCCCCAGGACTGTTTTTAAGCCCTCTTTTTCTGATTCAGAAGTTAATGATCAGTGTAACCAGTGTAACTGATTTGCCTAAGATTACAACAGTAAAACAATGAAGATTTGATTAGAATCATTTAATAAACTCCAACATCCAGTAGAAATAAAATGGGTGCCAAATATATTATTTAAAATTTTCTAGTAGCTACATTAAGAAAGCATGTTTGATTTAGCCCAATATATTAAAAATATTTTAACATTAATCCATATAAAATTGTTGAGTTAGTTTACATTCTTTTTAAAACATTAAGTCTTTGAAATCAGTTATTATAGCATATCTCAGTTTGGACTAGCTACATTTCAGGTGCTTAGTAGCCTCATGTGGCAAATGGCTACCACATTGGACAGCACAGTTTTATAGTGTAGTGACTCCAGCCAAGGCTTGATTACCTTGGTACCACTTTTTCAAATCTGTTGGTACTAACCAAACTGATAGCTTTCCCCAAATCTTTTATTCCCCAAATCTTTTATTTGAATAACGTAATATAGTGAATGGGAATATAGGCACTGGAGCTAGACTACCTGTGTTTGAACTCCAGCTCTCTAGCTGTTACCACCTACCAGGGTGGACAAGTTACTTAACCTTTCTGTACTTCAGTTTCTTACCTGTAAATTGAAGATAATGAGGTTGTTCGAAAATTAATTGTGTTGATATATGTTAATATGTGTCTGCCATATAGAAAACATTCCATAAACATTTGCTGTTAATATTATTTATACAGTTTATTAAAAGCTTTGAGCTTTATGTTTTTGCCAGTAGATTCTTTCTGGTGGGAATGCTGATGAACAATGAAGAGATCATGAGGCATGTTAGAGAAAAAGATAGTAAAGGCTTGAAAGATCTATATTCTAGGGTATTCTTGAGCCGTAGAGTCATGGAGTTTAAGAATCACAGTATAATCACTTAGCTTGATCTTCGCTTTTTATGTATAAGAAAAGCAAAAGGCATTTGATGCCATCCTACGTTGCAAGGAACATTTTGGCTTTGTGGTAGCTGAATACAAGAAATCTGTTTAAATTCATTTAAAAAAATCTGTATCATTATATCATCTTGAACCTACTCTTTGTTGGTACCTACTCTCTGTACTCTTCCTGTTAACCACATCACTGTCTTAGAGTTCTACACTCTGCAGGTGTTTGCAGAGTAGACTTTTCCAAACTACCTGCCCCATTGATAATCAGCAGTATCAGGGGCAGAAGATATTCTCTTCCTCTATTTTTTAACCTCTGAAGAAGTTACGGGAGCACTTCATAGAGCTATAACACTTAAAGATGGGATAGTCCAGGTAAATAAAGTTCTAGATAATCAACTTGACACTTCTTTCCGGCTGCTTCTTGCCTCCTACTCTTATTTTTCCACCAACTTCTACCTCATCTTGTCACTATTGCTATGTAAATTCTGGAAGAGTAGATTTACTTAGAAATCTGGATTTGATGAGAACTGGTATGAATGGGTCAACTACCCAAAAACTTTGCACAACTGTCTTTTCAGGCACTAGCAGATTTTTTATCCATTAAAAAAAGATGTGAATTAAAGCACTATCTAATAATATGTATCAGGCAAATGGAATCTGTGATGATCATGAGTAGTTGGGTGGTAAAGACATATCCAAATTTCTCTGTAAATAAGCACATTGTGAATTTTGCTTGTAAAATTTGAAATTCTGTGTACTCTTGGATTGTATACTTGGAAGTTCTGCCATCCTTGGGTTCAAGCAGTATATGAATTTCGTATATTTGCATATGTTAGAAACAGGCTGTATGCTGGTCTGAGCATATCACATGTATTCTCCTTTCTGTGTGGTGCTGTCTCTTCCTGTCCATGCTACTTCCCTTGGCTGGTTACATGTGTGTATCCCTCCCTGTTTGGCTGGGTACTGTGATAAGTTCCTGTTATGTCACCAGAAGTAGCTATTATGTATCCTCCATGCTCCCCTGGTTTATCTTTCAATCCTGGTGTTTAATTCTTCTACCACTGTGCAGTCTTGGGAGGAGCAACAGAGGCGTGTAGATTTTTGGATATGCAATTTTTTCTTCCTTTTTGGTAAATCCAGTTTTTCAATTATAATCTCATACGTTATTGAGGTTTAGAGTTTCTATCTTTTTTCTTTTTTGATAATATTCCTTCTTTTTTGGGTGTGTGTGTGTGTATTTTATTCACCACAGAATAAAGATAGGAGGCTGTGACTAGGCCCAGACCAACCTACTGCTACCATTAGGAAACTAATTAAGGTAACAATGCCATATTTATATTTGAAGAATGGCACTTTGCTCTTAATAAAGCTAAATAAAAATTTGTTTTGAGGCTTTTTATGTTTTCTAGAAAACCGCTTCCAATGAAGAATCACTTTTCTATATCTCCTTTCCTTTTATATGGTTTTCCCATTAATTGGCAACAACCCTGCTTACTTATATTTGCTTCTTTGTTTTTCTTTTCTCTTTACCTTGATCTATTACCAAGTTATTATTATTTTCTTTACAATATCTCTTGGATTCAGTTTTTCTGATGAAGTGTTAAGCACTTGGGCCGATTTAGGTAAGACTCTAGTTTATATCAGTATCTGCATCATTGATTTTACTGTCCTTCAGTCTAGCTTATAACCTATATTAAATCATTATTTGGAATAGCTACTTTGATTTTGTACTTTACAAAGCAGTAGTGTCTCCCACTTGTCTTTTTTCATCAAATGAAAGCTCCTGACCGTATCCAGTTAGTTGGTCATAGTCCACCGGGCTCCTTCCCTGTTCGTTTGCCTGGTTTCTTCTTTAGACAGCCCAGCCACTTTTATCTGCCTTTACTTCTGTTTTGTACACATTGCTCCAAATTCTTGAGTATCTTATTAATCATAACAGCTACCCTGCCTGCATCCTCAGTCTCCTTTAAAATTCAGTTGTAGCCTAGAGTCTTTTCTAAAATATTTCTTGAAAAACGAGTTTGAGGCTTTCTCTGTTAATTCAGATTGGCCAGTTCTTTTCTGATGGCTATGTGTAAGGTGTGTATGTAGGGAAGAAGCTTTGTCCAGTCGTCTTCATATTTAAATAGTAAACTATTTAGTAAACAGTTTAGGGACAAGGGGCTAAGTCTTCACAAATGGTAAAAAGGATTAAGAATTGAAAGAACATAGTTCCTTTTTTAGCCTCTATTGTTTTAACCTTAGGCACGAGTCATTTCACTTTTCATAGCTGGAAATCTACAGATAATAGATTTATAGCTGTCCTTAAATGTTCACTATCTTTTGTTTTTATGAAAGGTGTTAAAATACTTATATAGTAGTGGTTTCTGGGCTAAAAATATAAATTAAGGAATTACCAGCATAAAGATGATATTTAAATCCTTGAAATGGATGAGACCACCTAAGGGTAAGTGATAGTATAACTATAGAGGAGTACTCAGTACCATGTCTTAAGGAATCTTAGCATTCCTTGGATGGAGGAAGAGGAGCCTCAAAGGAAAGCCACTGGACTTTCACACTGAAAAGTAAGGCCATTGGCTATGTCGGAAAACCAGGAGAGATGGTATTACCAAATCTAAGAGAAGAGTGTTAAAATAAGGAGGGATTGTTATATGTTGATGAGATGTCAAGTACCCTTAAACAGGGAAATGTGCATTGTTTTTGGCAGCATGGAAGTTCTTAGTGACCTTGACCAGATGGATTTCAGCAGAGTGGCAGGGATGGAAGCTATATTGTAATAGGTTAGAAAGTATTTAAGATGTGTGGAAGAGGAGAAACCATTTGAGAAGCTACATTTTGAGGAAGAACAGATGTATAGAGCAGTAATTGGAAGGGTGTGGGATCTAGAGATGTTTGTTTCATGCATGGATAATAAGATGGAGAATACTTTTTTGAATTGATAATATCCATGATTACTTTATATGTTAATTAAGCTGAGACTTGATAGCAACAAAATATTGAGAGATAAATAGAATGGGCTTGGTTTGCATCACTGAATGTGAACTCTAAAATTGTTTCTTTTTCTCTTCAAAACATATTTTCCTAATTAAGTTCATCAAGTAAGATATGGTTTGTGACATTAGTGTGTTACACAGTTTAAAAGATTGATTTTTTCCAGTTAATTTACTGTTGTCAGTCAATCATCAAATATCTTGAGTCCTACTGTGTGCTGGTTGATGGGAGTGTAATTCTATGTTTCTTCCTTAACCAGGTTCTGAACTAGAAATAGACTTAGGAATCAGGGATCGAAATGTTAGCTCTTTAGATGGTAAGGTTGTATTGAAGAACCTGGCTTGTAGCTGAGGCCAGAATTAAGACAATATCATCCTGAACTGAACTTACCAACCTATCAAAGACAGAGCAGCTAGAGCTGCAGGCCTCTTCTAAAATACAAGGAAGCTCTACCCCATGTGGTTTGCTTATAGGTAGGTAGGACCATCTAGGCAGAATGAACGGTAGGCTTGAACATGCATGAAAAGTGACCTTTAAAACATTAATCCATTCCACTAGGAACAACTATCAGCATGTTGCCAATACTAGTTATTCCTCTCTCCTTTGGTAGGATGAATAAGGGGTAGAGAAAAGAGCAGAAGCTTCTTCCAGAATACTTCCCCTAAAAACGTGATAAGAATTAGGAGAGGTGGGAACTGTGAGTTGGGTAAAAAAGCTAATTCCTACACTAGGAATTCTTTGCTTTTAAAGAGCTCACAGTTATCAAGGATGTTAAGTATTAGAGATGGCATAATATAATGGAAAGGCTTAGGAGACAGCAATGAATTTTGATTTGAAGAATCTGAAATGACTAGGCTTCAAAGGATTGACTGAAAGCTGGGGTTGGCAGACTTTTTTTTGTAAAGGGCTGGATGTAAATATTTTAGGCTCTGTGGGCCATATGGTCTTTATTGCAAGTACTCAACTCTGCTGTTGTAGCACAAAAGCAATCTATAAATGAATGAACATGGCTGTGTTCCAATAACAAAATTATTTACAAAAATAGGCAGATTTGGTCTACTGGCCATGGTTTGCTGATCCCTAAGTTAAATGATCCAGCAGAAAAGTAGGTTGGAAGGAACAGGTTGAAGGATAGTGTAAACAAAGGTATAGAAGTTTAAGTAATGTATATTCTGAAAATATTCAGCACTCTAGTGTCACTGGAGTATAGGGTGGGAGTAGGAAGTAGGACTGAAAGTATAAATTATGGCATCTATAAGGAGGAAATTATAAGCCTTTGAAGTTTTTTTTTTTAACGGGTAATAAGCATGATCAGATAAGTCGGCTTATTTTCATTTTGAACATCTGCTGTTGGTTCAGGTTTGAGGGTTTTTTTTATTTCTAATAGTTTTAAGAAGCTCAAATTGAAGCAGCCCTTTTGAGTCAAAACTGGGAAAACGAGCAATCTCCACTTCAGTAAATTAATTAAGATATTGGATTGCTGAAGTACTCTCAGATGGCACCCTTCTCTTTTGCTTGGGTTCTGAACAACTTGAAAATTAAAACAAGGAGAAAGATGGAAGTAGAATATTACTTTTATTACTAATAGAGGCCAGGCTAGAGAAATAGGTTGGTGAAGGAGTCAGGTGTTCTGGCATAAGCCAATTTATCCACCCGGTGCTAGGCATACTAGGGAAGCAGAGCGGAATATGAGCTCTCTGTGAGTATGTTCTCTCGATAGCTACTCCTAAGGGTCTACCCAACTATTCTTTACAAAATCACCAATCAGATCAGTCTCTTCGCTTCCGTAGGAGTGAAGAGAGGCTCAGATTGTGCTTATGCCCATCCTTCCTCGTAGAAACAGGGAGCAAGGAAAAGGTGTTACTCCTGTAACAATCAAGGCTAATTTTTGCAGAGTTGTATCTGGGCATAAGTGTACTGGAAACAATACAATTGTCATTATACTGAAAACAACTCAAACTTGCATATTCTAAATATTTTTTAAATATTTAATTCTAGTGTTTGAAACACTCATATATTATTTAAACTCTTAAAATAAAATTGGTAGTCTTGTTTTTTTGATGAACTAGATTTTTCTACAGGCCTATGTAAGATACTTAAATAAAATGCATATTTGGCTAGAAAAGAAAGACAAGACTTCCTTCTTTATCAATTTTCAATTGACTTTTTAAATTTAGAAGGAATTAATATAAAAGAATTGACCACTGTTTCTTTAAGTGGAAAAAGCAGATACTTTGACAAATAGATTAGCCTTTTAATTAGCTTGGATTATGGGTGCTTATGCAGTTTATTCACTGGTATCTCTCTCTCTCTTTTTTTTTTTTTTTTTAAATGTCATCAGTTGTTCTTCCTTGTTCCCTTCTTCTTTCCTTTCGGAACGTTTCAGTACTGAAACCATCAGGTGGGACCAAACAAAGTGTCCACACTGGTTAGGGTATATGGGGGGAGGGGGCATGTCCTCTTGAAGGAGTGGGTATATCAGAGCCTGGCAGGGTTGAGGAGGGTCCCCATGTGGGTTGTTGGAGCTGGAGGTATGAGGAGCAGTCTGAATAGGAGGGGCGCACTAGTGTGAGGTGTTGGAGCCAAGCAGGGTCAGATCGGTATTTGTGAAGGTGAGTAGCCTGGTACAGAGTAAGAGGGATAAGAGGGCATCTACTAGGAGGTGATGGCCACCAGGGGTGGCAGCAGAAAGTCATCTGTGTAGGAGGGTAGCCTGGTTTGGGTGTGTTCAGCCTCAAGTTGGATATTGTGGGAGTCCATGGTTGGAGGCATCCCAGTGCAATATCAGAACCTGAGGGTGGGGAGAGGAAGACATCCCAGTGGAGGATCAGCTCAACATGGGATGTTAGTGCCTAAGCAAGATGAGGAGGATATTCTTGGAGGAGGAGTGCCAGGCATGAGGAATAGGGGAGGTTATACCCGTGGAGGAAGTATGTGGGTGTTGGGGCAGAGAGGGGTAAAGAGAGCGTCCATGTGGGGATGGGGAAACAGCCACAATGGGAGGCTGGTAACATACAGGGAGACTAGTCAAATAAATCCTTAAGGATAATGGGAGCCAGCCTGTCACTGTCTGAGAAGGGAGTTACCATTATGGAAGTGGAAAAAACTAGAATGCTTTCTGTAGTGTTGGATTGGAAAAGAGATATTGGTGTGTGAATTCATGATTTTTCTTATATATAGATGTAGAATAAAGAAATATATACTTATGCTCTAAACTGTTCACTGAGAAGGCACCTAGGAGCAGTGACACCCCAATAGCAGTGAGCATGATGCTTCATTGTTAATTTCCTGATTTTAATGGTCATATTTGTAAGAGAATGCCTTTGTAGGAAACGCTTATTAAAGAATTCAAGGGTGACGGGTTATCACGTAGGCCATTTACTCTCAAATAGCTGGAAAAGTAAAAGGTTTTACCATACTTAAAACATTTTCTGTAAATTTAACATTGATACAAAGTAAAAATAAATACTTAAAAGCAATGTCATTAGTCTAAATATTACATTCTCTTGAATTAATCACTTTCAGCCCTTAAAATCTCATAGTTGGTAATATATAAACTGACACTTTTCAACACTAAGAATTGCCCTTTGAAATAATGATAGCTAATGTCTATTGAATGCTTACCATCGTGTGTTAGACACTGTGCTAATAAGCTTTTATTTGTATTAATCACATTTAATTTTCACATGAGAAATAGTACAATTTTTATCTTCATTTTACAGATGAAAAAAACAAGGCTTAGAGAAGCTGACTTGCCGAAGACTTTTCATCTAGAAAATATAAAGATAGAATTAACATATAAGTCTATATTACTCTTTTGGTGAAACCTAGTTTAAAAATTAGCAAGTCTGATCCCTCCTGCTTTCTGATCAGATAGTTGCATTTAAAACTTTAGTACCAGAGCTGTTCTCTATTTTATTTCAGAACTTTGAAATCAGGAGTAGGGAGAAGTATTCTGGGTCTAGACCTCCTTGGCCTTTTGTTCCTGGCCCTGGAATAAGAGAGAACCAGGGGCTTCTGTATTTGAATGCACATATTACAGTTAAGTGTTCCCTTGAGATGGGTTAGTCAGGGAATAATATCCCCAAATTTCTTTCTTGGTCTTAACATTGGGAACGGGGGGCGGGGGGAGGTAAGAACATAGAGTTAGTGGGGCAAGGGATTACCCCAGCATAGATTGTCAATGTTAAGTTTTAGTCTTGATGTAAAGATATACAGTTAACCCTCTATCGCAATTCCAAGAATGACGGCCATCCCCTTTCCAACTCTTTTGAACTTTTCCCAAGAATGGCAAGTGATCAGATAGAAATAGCTGATGACAATTTATTGTTTCATTTTAGCTATCCTTTGCCTATGCTCCCCTTTACCCATTTAGCGTAGTATAGGAAAGTAGTGCCCTGGTAAAATATGTGTTTGGGTTTGTTTTTTTTTTTAACACTAATATTATGGCATCAGCTTAATCTTTACTTGTTTTTTCTCCTTTGCCTTATTATTTGACCTTTTAATATTTCTATTCTAGCACAGATATATACAACTCATAAATGAAGTAAAATTTCCCTATATGACTACAGATTAGCTTACTTACCTAACTTATCTTAGTTAACTAATTTATCTTCATTCTTCTCCTCAGTCTGAACCCATAGGTGCTTTCATCCTCTGTCACAGAGTGAGTTTTTTCTGACTCTTTCATTCTTTAGACCTATTCTGAAATTGCTGTTTTGTTTTTTATCAAGAATAATTGGATTTTCAGTGTGGAAGGAAGCATGGCCATCTGCTCTAATCCTTTCATACATCTCTTTTCTCTTCATAATTTTTTTCAGTAAATATTTATGGGCCAGGCATTGTGCTAGGTGACTCAGATGCATTAGATTGTCTTTGTGAAGCATAGTCTCGTAGTGAAGACAAGCCTCTCCTACTCTGGAGTGTGGTAAATGGTATAATAGAAGCACATACAGTATTAAAGTTGTGGTATAGAGAAGAGTGATCAGGTTTCTTTGTATGGGTCCAGGAATGACTGTGGGACATGAGAAGAGAAAAGAGAAATAGAAGCTGAATCATGGAGAAACATCTAAGCAGAATATAACAATAATTATTATTATTTTAAATTATTTTATTTTACTGTTCATTAGGCATTAAGTGCTTAATTACACTAGAATTCATTTGATTTTCAAAACAGTCACATAAGTAGAAACTATTTTTATCATCCCCACTTTACAGATAAGGAGGTTAAGTAACTCACAGGTAGTGGAAAACCATTGAAGGATTTTAAAGCATGGGAGTGACATAATTTAATTTGTGGTTTTATAAGATTACTTGGCCAGTAGAGTAATAGGAGAATAGGACAGGCAAATCAATCGGGAATGTCAGGATAGCCCAACTAAGAAATAATGAGGCTCTGAAATAAGGGTAGTGGTAGAAATGGAGGAGGGAGAAGAATTCAAGAGATAAGTTATTACAATCAACAGATTTTAGTCATAGATGAGCTGTGGGCATACAGAAAAATGAGAAAGTAGAGAATCATTTCCAGGCTTCTGTTTAAGAGGCCTGTTGGATTGTGGGACCATTATCCAGGATAGGACATAGAGCGGTTTTCATATTTGAGATAGTAGCGTCAGTATATAGGCATATCAATATCTAGGATCAACCATTAGGGTGTGGTAGTTTGCTGTAAGCCAGTTTGTTGCAAGAATATGTACAGCAAGACCGCTAAGGAAACCAATCATACAGTGGAATACAGTAGAGTATAAATTCTGAGCTTTCTTAACTTAGAAATTTTGCTGCAGGAATGATGTGGCACCTCTGCATTCTTGAATTCTTAACATTTGTAGGTCCAGGGGTGGCTTTGGACCTTGATTATTATCATGTGTGGTGTTTTGTTTCCCTCCCCGCCCCCCCCACAAATTTTATCCATTATTATCTGTCAGGAAAATACAGCCTAGATAGACTTAGTAATTTTATGTTGTATTTTTTTGTTTAGTATGTGAATAACTTTATAGTTATAAGTAATTTGGAAAGACTACCTGAAGTCAGTTTTCACAAATTGTGTCGAAGTTAGTAGAGTGAATGTAACATGGTTCACAGTAGGTTTTAGACTTCCATAGCTTTGACATATAATGATTACTTCTTTAAACAAAACCCTAAACATTTCCTTGTGACCCTCATTTTCTCTGTCTGCTCCCATTTATTAGCCTATCTCGATATTTGATTTACTTGATCTCTCTCCACTTGTATCTCTTTCAGGTACCCTAAATATAACATATCTAAAACTGAACTCTTGATCTCCCTCTACCAAATACCAAATCTGTTCCTCTGGTTTTCTTCATCTCATTATACCTAGTTTCACAAGTCAGAGACCTGGAAGTCATCTTTCACTTACTGTCCATCTCCTCTCCTATACCCAGTTCACCGATTATTATTTATTATGCTTCCAAATATATTTTTTATTTGAATTTTATTTTATTTATTTATTTTTATACAGCAGGTTCTTATTCGTTATCTATTTTATACATATTAGTGTATATATGTCAATCCCAATCTCCTGATTCATCCCACCACCACCCACCCTCCCGCTTTCCCCCCTTGGTGTCCATATGTTTGTTCTCTACATTTGTGTCTCTATTTATGCCTTGCAAACCGGTTCATCTGTACCATTTTTCTAGATTCCATATATATTCGTTAATGTACAATATTTTTCTCTTTCTGACTTACTTCACTCTGTATGACAGTCTATAGGTCCATCCATGTCTCTACAAATGACCCAGTTTCGTTCCAACAGATGGCCAAGAGGCACATGAAAAGCTGCTCAACCTCACTAATTATTAGAGAAATGCAAATCAAAACTACAATGAGGGGGCTTCCCTGGTGGCGCAGTGGTTAAGAATCCGCCTGCCAATGCAAGGGACATGGGTTTGAACCCTGGCCCGGGAAGATCCCACATGCTGCAGAGCAACTAAGCCCATGTGCCACAACTACTGAGCCTGCACTCAAGAGCCCATGAGCCACAACTACTGAGCCCACATGCCACAACTACTGAAGCCTGCGTGCCTAGAGCCCGTGCTCCGCAACAAGAGAAGCCGCTGCAATGAGAAGCCCGTGCACTGCAACGAAAAAGTAGCCCCTGCTCACCGCAACTAGAGAAAGCCCGCGCGCAGAAACGACGACCCAGCACAGCCAAAAATAAAAACAAACAAATAAATAAATACATTTATAGGAAAAAAAACTACAATGAGGTATCACCTCACACTGGTTAGAATGGGCATCATCAGAAAATCTACAAACAACAAATGCTGGAGAGGGTGTGAGGAAGGGGAACCCTCTTGCACTGCTGGTGGGAATGTAAATTGATACAGACACTATGGAGAACAGTATGGAGGTTCCTTAAAAAACTAAAAATAGAATTACCATATGACCCAGCAATCCCACTACTGGACATATACCCAGAGAAAACCATAATTCAAAAGGACACATGCACCCCAATGTTCACTGCAGCACTATTTACAATAGCCAAGTCATGGAAGCAACCTAAATGCCCATCGACCGACGAATGGGCAAAGAAGATGTGGTACATATATACAGTGGAACATTACTCAGCCAAATATATCTTAAGTCCATTCTTTTCCCTCCATTTCCACTCCAGTCTAAGTAAACCTTACTTTTTTGCCTGGACTACTGCTCAGATTCTTAATAGTTTCCCCTCTTCTGCTCTGATTCTTTTTAGTTTAATCTTGTGTCCTACAACAACAATATGATGACGTTTTTGCTCTATTCTCAACCGAACGATGACTTCCTTTTGCACCAGAGGCAAAAGCATGGAAGTCTGAGATATTGTTTTTTGGAAAATTATTATAGCATGCCCAAAAGTTGCAATGTGGCAGGAACCATGAGAGTACAAAAATTGACTTGACGCCAGACTGTGAATGTTTTTCCCCCCCTAAGGAATTAGTCCTTATTCTGATATTTAATTGAGTGTCAATTGACATTTTCGTTAGTTTGCTTTTAAGTGGTGAAGTTCACAGGAATGCCACTTTCCACATTCTATTCAGTGAATTTACTGTTGCAGTTATGTTTTATACCAGTCCTCTGCAAACACTGATTACTCTTTCTCTGGGGAAATCAAAAGTAGCTTTCCCAGGAGAATATTTGAAAGCTTGGTCATAATTTATAAAAATCATTATGGGAAATTTTAAATATACAAAAAAGAAGAAGAAAGCATAATGAATCTCCATATTTCTGTGACCCAGCTTTAACAATAGTATTGTAGGTTCTGGACTAATTTTTAATAGTAGAATTTTTATTAAACAAAGCATTTTATATGTTGGTGTCTGAATGCAGCAGTCAAACCGTTCCATGTTCTAATGTGAACAAAGCCAGATTACACATTTTTTGTGGTAGTTGTGGATTTATGCTACAGTTGTGAAAAACATCATGACATTTATGATATCTTACTGCTTGCTTTTAGGCTTAATATAAACTATTTTTGGTTCTTTATGGTTTGTTTATGAGGCAGAAAAGTTGAGCTCTGGACCCCAGAAGCTTACTCTTTTCTTCCCTTTCCTCCCTTCCCCCTCCCATCTTTTTGTTCTGCTTTTTGAATGGCTGTAAAACCAATAAACCATTGGCTGCTTATGTCTTGGATCTATCTGACATTTTATATTCATCAGGCAAATCAAAGAAGGTACTGCTTATTAATAGATTCACTGTGTATGTTGAAGAGCAGTTCATTGTTTTTCATCTTGTAGAGCCATTGAATCAACAGAGATAGCTAATGTGTCAAAGTGTCTCAGAGCATTCCTCTTATTTGGTTGTTGCTGAAATAACAATAACTCACTAAAAATGTTTTCACATTAGTTTTACACTATTTGTTAGCACTCATGATAATTTGGTACTTACACTTTGGTCTTGGTGTTTATTCAGATCCACATCAAATTAATTTATGACTTGGAAAGTCTGAATTTTAAGAGATATGGATAGACAGTTATATAGAGACATAGAAGTATATATAGGTATCCATCTATACACATATATGTATAATTTATCATTAGTAATAACAATTGTGATGATTCCAGGAGACTTTTTTAAAAAAAATTATTTTATTTATTTATTTTTGGCTGCATTGGTCTTCGTTGTTCTGTGTGGGCTTTCTCTAGTTGTGGCAAGCCGGGGCTGCTTTTCGTTGCGGTGCGCGGGCTTCTCATTGCAGGGCTTGTCTTGCAGCAGAGCATGGGCTCTAGGTGCCCGGGCTTCAGTAGTTGTGGCACATGGGCTCAGTAGTTGTGGCTCACGGGCTCTAGAGCACAGGCGCAGTAGTTGTGGCGCACAGGCTTAGTTGCTCTGCGGCACGTGGGATCTTCCTGGACCAGGGCTCGAACCCGTGTCCCCTGCATTGGCAGGTGGATTCTTAACCACTGCGCCACCAGGGAAGCCCCCAGGAGACTTTTTTAAAAAGTATTTTTAGTTTAATTTTAATGAATAGTTGAAGAGAATGTCCTGTTGATATTTGTGTGCTTAAAGTTACAATTATATAAAAAGTATTAAATTGAGATTTTTGTAATAAATTATGAATTTAGAGTACCTTTAATTCTAAGTGTCACTTATTAACTTTGTAACCTTTAGAAAGTCATAAGCTATTCTCTCAAAGTTGTTAGGTATTGATTTTCAAGTCAGTGCTTTTTTTCCTTCTTCCTTTCTGGACCTCTCTGTATGATTTGCTGACAACCTCTTCTTAACATCCTTTTTTAAGCTTCACATTTTCTTTCCTTTGACAAATTTCCTAAACTCAAATGTGATCATATTACCATCCGTGTAAAATTCTTCATTGCTTCCCCACCACCTTGGGATAAAGTCTAAATTCATAATATATTTTAGAAAAGCCCATCATAACCTGCTGCCTCTGTTCCTTTAGCCTTTTTGTTTGTCATTCTACCTTGAGCACTACCATCAAGGAGCCGCATCAGTAGCACAGTAATAGTAGTATAGTAATAATAACAGCTAACATTTATAAACACCTATAAATATTTGTGCCAGATATGTGCTTTACTCATATTCTGTCCTTTAATCCTATAGTAACCCTGAGTATAGGTATTATAGTTAGCATTTTACAGAGGAGCCATGCTGAACCCTTTTTGGATCATCAAGCACTGTGTCTTTGGGCTTTTGCATTTTTTTTTCCTTCTGGATTACCAAGTAGCTGCTATCCATTTCTTTTGTAAACATTTTTAAAAAGTATAACTACATAGAGAAAAGTATGTGGATTATAAACTTACACTTAAGGGAACAAAGTGAACATACTCTTGTAACCACCACCAGATTAAGAAATAGAAACCCCCAGAAGTCACCTCATAATCCCTCCCAGTCACTAATCTCTCTCCCGTCAAACGTGAATAATATTCTGACTTCTTAACATCATAAATTATTTTTTGCCTATTTTGGGAAACTTTCTTTAAATAGAATTATATAGCATTTATTCTTTGTTATAGCTTCTTTAACGTATTATGGTTGTGAGAGTCATTCGTGTGGTCTCCTGTAGATTATTCATTTTCATTGCTCTAATAATATTCTAATATGTATATATGTGATAACTTATTCATCTAATCGGTTTTGAAGGATTTGGTGCTGTTTCCAGTTTACATTATTACAGACAATACAGTTGACATTCTTTTTTTTTTTAATCTTTATTAGAGTATAATTGCTTTACAATGGTGTGTTAGTTTCTGCTTTATAACAAAGTGAATCAGTTATACGTATACATATGTTCCCATATCTCTTCCCTCTTGCGTCTCCCTCCCTCCCACCCTCCCTACCCCACCCCTCCAGACATTCTTATATATTATACGTATTTAATTTTGATTCAACTCCTGGATTATTTTTCTGTCGCATTTTAGCTAATTAGACTTCATTTTTTCAGCTTTTCTTAGCCTTTCCAAGTTTGTATTTGGTACCCTTCTGTATGCACTGATAATCACTCTCTCCTTTCTCTATCATATAACATTTATGCTGTATTTCCCACTAAGTAAAAAGTGTGTGTGTGTGTGCGCGCGCGCGCGCGTGCGCGCACGCGTCTATGGGTAAAGGAAAAAACATGTTTTTTCCTTCCCTTTCTTGGCACCCACTGAGTCCTTAATTGTCGAGTGAATGAGTTTTTTTCAGTACATTTACCCTGCATTGCTAAAAAATAAACAAGCATAAACTTAATGGAAATTGGGTAATATACTTATTCTCTGCCTTTGTTTTATTCTCTTCAGTTAAATATATAGATTTACCTTAAAAATTGATTATTATCAAGTTATATTGAAATTTTAAAATTTGTCCGGTATTTACTTACTCCCTTTTCTGCTTCTGTTCTGCCATACAGATATCTTGCAAAGTATCTTTGGAAATTTTCTTTATAATTTGTGACACATTTAATAACCTTATTTGTGGCGAATGATATTATTTGCCCTTTGAAGGCTGTGTTGTTTTGGACATAGCCAAAAGACATTTGGAGCTATGACAGTAATTTTATGAATGATACACTGTATCAAAAGTGAGTTGAGATTTCAAGGAACATAGACTCTCTGCTATCCTCATCCCCTTGTGGGTTTGAAAACTATTTCTTTTTACAGAATTAAGTCACTGAATTCAGATAGAGTTAAGTCATTGAGATAAGCCAGAGTTTATAGTATATTTTGCTTCTGAGTTTCTTGTGCCTTAAAAGCTGATTATTTTGCAAGTTACTTACCTTGTACTTAATTTATACTTGAGCATTATTTCCTTAATTTGTAAGTGTTTTCTTTTTCATTTTTAGACATTTTCATCTTGAATTTGTCTTCTCAGAAATCAAAATTTTTATCTTTGCTTAAACACCATGCCATTACTAACACCCAACTCCCCAAATTAAATGCTAAAGATAATGTACCTTCTACCATCTTATTTCTCTCACTTTCTGTTTGGCTTTAGCACTCTTTTCTTGCTCATCACAGGGATTCTATGTAATGTTTATTGAGCTTGTCTGCTTTTTGTTTTTCTTCCCCATTAAACTATGACCTTAAGGCAGGTGTTTATTAGGAGTGTAACAAAAATGTTGACTCTGTGAAGACTTTATCACCTGTTTTAGTCTTCTCTAAAACACTGTATTTGCTACAAATGCTTATTTTTACAGTAGTAATCTTTCTTATTATTTAAAAACTCTCTACTTCTTTCTTGAAAAATCATTGTGTTACTAAGTGTAGGTGGTCCCTCTCTCTCTTCAGCCAAATCCTCTGTAACCTGCATTTTAGGCGAATTCAACTACATTTATTAGGTGAATCACTGTGATAGATCCTAGGGTTAATAGAAAGGCAGTAATGTTGTCCCTGTTGTCAAGTTGTTAAACATTCTAGCTACCTTTCTCAATCAAAAAAAAAAAAAAGTCTCAAGTTAGGATGTGAACATACTTGGGAGAATGTGGTGCTGGTAACAGTGAATTCTGACAAGTAAGATTGGAAAAGTCTTTGTGATACCATCTGGACAGTATTTGTTGTATGCCAGTATGCCAGACCTTTTATTTTATTTATTTATTTATAAATTTATTTATTTTATTTATTTATTTTTGGCTGTGTTGGGTTTTTGTTGCTGCGCGCGGGCTTTCTCTAGTTGTGGCGAGCGGGGACTACTCTTTGTTGCAGTGCGCGGGCTTCTCATTGCGGTGGCTTCTCTTGTTGCGGAGCGTGGGGTCTAGGTGCGCGGGCTTCAGTGGTTGCGATGCGTAGGCTCAGTAGTTGTGGCTTGCGGGCTCTAGAGCGCAGGCTCAGTAGTTTTGGCGCATGGACTTAGTTACTCCGTGGCATGTGAGATCTTCCCAGACCAGGGCTCAAACCGGTGTCCCCTGCCACCAGGGAAGTCCCAGAGACCTTTTATTTTGCATGTGAACAAACTGCTGCTTAATATGATTAATTACTCAGCTAGTTATAAAGTTGGAAGAAAATGTTTTAGGTTAGTTTGGAAGACAGGGCACTTGACAGATGAACAAAGATGGGAAAAAAGCATTTCAGATAGACAGCAGGTGCAAAAGCTCAGATTTGTAAATAATGTAAAAGGTTAGTTGTTTCTTGTAAGTAGCATATGAATTATAATGGAGTTGTATAAAATGAGGTTGGCGAATAGGCAGGGGCTAGATCAGGGAAGGCCATATATGCTATCCTAGAATATTTATAATTCATCAATAGAGACCCATTGAAGAGTTTTAAGCAGAATTAGTATAGTTGGCTGTTCTTTTAAATGGTGAAAGTTGATTAGAACAGTGATTTCAATATCCATTATAAGAGCCTTGGTAATCAGAGACATTCCAGTAAAACTTCACATTTTCTGTACCGCTACGAATAATGTTCAGTAGAGGTGAATCTTTAAGGTAACACATTTACTGTTTGAAACCATAAAACCTTTTTCAACTTATGAACTGTATCAGACCTCCAAAAAATTTTCAGAGTAATATAATACATATTCAAGTACCTTCTATCTTAAGAAATAAAACATGACAGATGAAGTTGAAATTCTCATCTATCTTTTACCAGTCCCATTCCCTTTCCTCCATCCTGGAGGTATGTATTTTTCTCTTGCTGTCAGTCTTCTACAAAGCCTTCATAGTCTACTTTCTATAAGTTATTTCAGTGTAAGAGACAGATATGCTTTATGTACTAGGTGTCTTTCATAAAAGTTGCACAGACTTTTTGTGTCTGTTTTAAATGCCCAGCAAACCTTCTCTTTAAATTATTGTTTCTTCCTAAAGCATATTGTCATCCCATATTTTCTTTTCATTTTTATGTAGACCTAGTTGTTATACCTATTAAGTTTGCTTGAAATGAGACATTATCAGTGCTATAAAATATGAATATTCTAGTATTATAACTTTATAAGAGTAACTTACAAACTTAATAAGAGGTAAACGGAAATAATATGGACACAGCCTGGTCAGAATGTGTTTCCTGAATTTTTGCCTGTATACTCAGGTAGGAGTAAAATCTAGTTCAGATACCTGAATTGTGTATTTCTAGTTTCTGGTAAAGTTTAGCATTTATTTATTGATTGATTACATTTTATTAAGAAATTCCATACAAATTAACTTCTACCTGGAATATATGTGTTTTATTAAATGTTTGAAAACAATAATTAAATCTTCAACATATGAATTGTTGATGATACTCCAAGTCTTATAGAAGAAGAATTAGTGATTCAGAGAGGTTATGTCATATGTCCAAGATCACATGGCTGGTATGGTGGGAAGTTTGAGACTCCAGCATGGATCTTGACTCCATATCTATTATCATTCTATATTTTATGAGAGGGCAAAACAAATTCATACTAGATATAAAAATCAGGGAATGCTAATAGCTCTTAATGAGAGGATGAGACTATTTTTCCCACCAATAACTAAGAAGCATCTAAATACAGTAAAATAATTATTCTAGTGTCAAATCCAACTATGTTTAAGTCTTGAACAGGGTAACTATCTTATACATGTGCTTATTCCTCAGTAATTCCTTATGACTAGTTTGGTTTCCATTTGTTGCATAAATGTAAATTAGAGAAAGAGGTGGATAATTAAGGTATTCTTTGAGTTTTTCTCTTCTAGTGTCTACTCCGACATGTTGAACTCAGTTCCTTTAATGCTGAGTTTCAAACCAGCCTTGGCTCTATTTTGGGGCTGGACAAATTTTTATTGTGGGGAGTTGTCCTGTGCATTGTAGGGTGTTTAGCAGCATCCTTAATACCAGTAGATACCAGTAGTTGCATTTATATCCTCATGTTTGGGGATTAGGGAGACTTCAGGGCCTTGTAATAGAAACACTTTTATTAATAGAGGCACTGCAGTCCTTAAGTCAGAGTAGAATGTATATTTGACATACGCTTACAGAAAGAACACAGTCAAGAAACTACTTAAGAAAGAGGCAGTGGTTACGTTGAAGCTAAAGTGTTGTAGCGTCCAAGAAATAGAAAAAGCACTAAACTAAGCAAGACACAAATATGGATTCCTCTTAGAACAAGGTAGCATGTAAATAAATAAATGGTTGTGAATTTCAGAAAGATACTTGATGAGGGAAAGGTAATTATTAAGATTTTAATTTACAGATTGGGCTGTGTTTTAAAAATTGTTTTGAGAATGAATGTCTTTGGTCCCAGAGTGAAATTTTTCTCTCAAACATGTATTCAACAAATATTTGAATGCCTTACATGGGCCAGATGCTAGAACTATCATAGCAAGCAAGATGACATTGTCCCTTCCTTTTTTGGAGCTTATACAATTTTGTGGCATTTATCAAATAAAAATATCAAAGATTTATTTATGTGATTTTTTTTCTCTATCACTCTTCTTTCCCATGTTTGAGGGCAGAATTCTTGTCTCTTCTTCTCACTGATATATCCCCAGCTTCTAGAACACCTGGTAGACATACAAATATTTGTTAAATGAATAATTGATTAGTTGGGAAGAGACATTAAAAAATTATACATGACTAACCAGAATTGTGATAGGTGCTCCAAAGGGAGTATTACATATATATATTTATATAATATAAAGCATGTAATAATGGGTCTAACCTAGTCTAAAGCTAGATTAGATTATATGAAGCTTTAATTTTAGGCAGTGATTCTTTTTCCCCAGCTTTACTGAGGTATAATTGACAAATAAAATTGTATATATTTAAAGTATACAATGTGATGATTTGACATATGTATACTTTGTGCAGTGATTACCGCAATCAGGTTACCACATGTCTGTCACCTCACATAGTTAACTTCTTTGGTGTGTGTGATGAGAAAGCTTAAAATCTGCTTTCTTAGCAAATTTCAAGTACACAACACAATAATACTAACTGTAGTCAGCATGCCGTACATTAGATCCCCAGAGCTTATTTATCTTATAGCAGAAGGCTATATATATATACTCTGACTAGCATTGCTCCATCTCCCCTAACACTCCAGTCCCCAGTAACCACCACTCTACTGTTTCTTTGAGTTTGACTTTTTCTTTTTTCCCCAGATTCCACATATAAGTGAGATCATACAGTACTTGTTTTGTCTGGCTAACTTCGCTTAGCATAATGTCCTTAGATTCATCCATGTTGTTGCAAATGGCAGAATTTCCTTCTTTCTTATGGCTGAATAATATTCCATTGTCGATACACATCACATCTTCTTTATCCATTCATCCACTGATGGACACTTAGATTGTTTCCTTAGTACACTTGGCTATTGTAAATATTGCTGCGATGAACACGTGGGTGCAGATATTTCTTTGAGATGGTGATTTTGTTTCCTTCGGATATATACCCAGAAGTGGAATTTCTGGATCATGTGTTAGTGCTATTTTTAATTTTTTGAGGACCTCCCTTACTGTTTTCCATAGTGGCTGCACCAATTTACATTCCCACCAACAGTACGCAAGGGTGTTGGTGGAAGTTTAACAGCCATCCTAACAGACGTGAGGTGATATCATTGTGCTTTTGATTTACATTTCCCCGGTGATTAGTGATGTTGAGCACCTTTTCATGAACCTGTAGCCGTTTGTATATCTTCTTTGGAGAAATGTCTGTTCAGTTCCTCTGTTCATTTTTTAATCAGATTGTTTTTTGCCATTGAGTTGTGTGAGTCTCTATATATTTTGGATGTTAACCTTTTATCAGATACATGGTTTGCAAATATTTTTATAGGTTGCCTATTCATTGTTGGTTTCTGTGCAGAAGCTTCTTAGTTTGATGTATCCCACACGTTAATTTTTACACTTGTTGTTTGTGCTTTTGGTATTATGTCTAAAAAAATTATCACCAAGACCAGCATAAAGGAGCTTTTCCCCTATGTTTTCTTCTAGGAATTTTAGGATTTCAGTGATTTTTAAAACCAAGATTTTAAGAATGAGTAGGAGTTATCTAGACATGTTTTGGGAGTAAGAATGGGGGTTGGAATGCACTGTAGGCTGAAGGAACAACTTTGTGTGAATGCCTGAGTTGGGATACAGTGTGGCTTTTTTTAGGGTTTGAGTGTTGGCAGGCTTGGGGTGGGGGCTTGTGGGTAGCATGGTACCAGATGACATACTAACTTTTCTTCAATTATGTACTGAAATACTGAACATTTGTAGTAAAAACAATAATGTCATTACAATATTAGCAACTAAAATAGAAAAAAAACTTTTAAATGGTAGTTTAAAAATATTTTGATTCTGATACTTGATGAAAACTTGTTTTAATTAATTAGAAAATGAGACTCCATCTTCCATCTGTGTACTGATGATCTCTGAGTCTGTGTTTCTACCTCCAGATGTTTTTGTTTTAATTTATGCCCACATAGCCAAGTTAGCATATCCAAAAGTGAACTCCTTTTATATCTACCAGTCATATAAGGCAAAACAAAAAAAATTTCATGGATTGTCAGTGAATGTTTCTCAATTTCTCAAGCCAGAAATCTTTTTTTTTAACATCTTTTTTGTTGTTGTTGTTGTTAGTAAAACAGATATTTATTCAAATATAAAAGTTTTTCCCCACAAAAATATTTTCTAAATGTATGATGTGGAAATACCATAGAGAATATTTTACTAGACTATCATATGTATGAAAAGTATGAAAACCTCAATATATATGCAAAATCAATTTACCTCTGGAAATTGTATCTTTATCACAATTAATGCTCTAATAAATCTCTTTGTTTACTTTCTCCCCCACGTCCTATATGTCATAATATGTTCCCTGACTTATGAACTAGAGGTGATTTCTTCTGAACCCATGAATATCTCTTTATGGCATCATCCATGGATGTAGCTGTTCTGCTGGTTAGCACTACCATCCTATTCATGGTGCTGAGTTTGATGGAAAGCCTTTAAATTAGCCATGTGAGAATTTACTCTGAGTTGTTCTTACAGGGATGAAGAACATAGTCTTATTTATTCCAGAAAAATACTTGTTTACATGCTAACAAATCTACAATAAAAATCAAGAAGAGTGTGCATAGCCAATGGCACTGGACTATTTTTACACAAGAACTAGATAAATCTTACAATCTCATTAATCTTAAGATCACTAATTTTTTTAACATCTTTATTGGAGTATAATTGCTTTACAGTGGTGTGTTAGTTTCTGCTTTATAACAAAGTGAATCAGCTATACATATGCATATATCCCCATATCTCTTCCCTCTTGCTTCTCCCTCCCACCCTCCGTATCCCACCCCTCTAGGTGTTCACAAACCCTCTAGGTGTTCACAAAGCACCGATCTGATCTCCCTGTGCTATGTGTCAAGCCAGAAATCTTTACCCCTCTCACTCCCACCTGAAAATAATGAAACTGTGTCACCATTTAATTATTTTTTCCATTTAATTGTATTATATGGCTTAAAGCCATTCTCTTTTTCTTAGGTATACTTCTGCCTAAATTTATGTTCTTGTTTTCTCTCTGCTGTATTTCTGCTGGTTTTCTAACCATTCTAGCTTTATTCGTCTTTGCCCTTAATGTGTCTGTGTGCCACTTCCTGCTTGAGTGATCTTTTCTGAATGCAAAGCTAATCCTGTTTCTTGACTACTTAAATGCCTACCATAGCTCATTCTGGCTCTAAGGGTAAATATTAACTACTTGGCAAAATGTGCTAGGCTCTTCCGGATCCCTGTCATGTGCATCTCTCCAACCTTTTATATTGACCTTCTTTCTTCTACCATACTTTTCCAGCTTCTAGACATGCTGCTTAAATTAGTTGAAACTTAAAATTTAAAAATCAGTTCTTCATCACCTGTACTGGAGAGCCCAAGTACAGAACATTTCTATCATTACATAAAGTTCTGTTGGGTAGTGCTATATTTAAGCATATTAAGCTTTTTTTCCCCTATCTCTTTACGCATGCTGCTCTCCTTTGCTAAATGTGTAATGTGCCCTTCCTTGTTTTGCCTCGCTAATTCTCATTCTTCCATTAAGACTCAGTTTGGATGTCCTGATTTCTGGAAAACCTTCCCTGATACCACCTTTTCTTGTCTCTTCCAATTCCAAAGTCTGAGTCCTTGCCTTTTGCCTTAATGTTTATTGCATTTAAATTCAGGAGTCAGTGTTTGAAAGCAGAATTCCAGCAGATACAAAGTATTGAAATTTTGTATAAATTATAGTTTTAGTCAATATAGTTTTATACTGAGTGTGGTGCATGGATTTGCCACCATGGAAGTAAAGATACACTTAAATAGATTTATCATCTGAGTACTTACTGGAGAAGCACCTCATTAAATAATTGTGACCTTAGGAAAAGATAGTTTGTATGTTACATAGGTCACAGTTTTCACATTTGCTACTTGAATGATAATTACATACATCTAATTAGATTTTAAAACACAGAATTGAATCTAGCAACTCACGAATTTGTCTGAAGGTAAATTTACGAATAGAAAAGCATTGTAGCAGATGTATTTTCATTACAAAAATACAGTATTAAATTTGTAAGTATCAGGTCAACTTTAATAATTAGCATTATGATAAGCAGAGTGGGGAATGCAGAAAGCATCAGTATGGGTACCTACCCTCACTCAAGTTTATAATATTGTTGCTTATCATCAGCAAGTTTTACTGCTGCTCTACTTTAGTTACCCACTGCTCCCCATATCTCGCCATCACTTGGTATATTTCACTTCTGTAATCATTAGTTCAGATATATCTCTGTTTGACCAAGATGAGGAAAGATTCATTTCAGCATAATTTTAGGCCTTCAGAAATGGTATTAGTGAGCCAAAGAGAACTTAAGAAAGGAAAATGTGACTTTTTGGGTGAGGAGGGAGAAGACTTCAAATTTTTGCTCAGGGCTTGTCTTTTGTTCTAGGAAAGGGACAAAAGACCTGTTGTTGTTCTTCTTATTTGTAGTAGATTTGGTGACTGTATTTTCCAAACCAAAGATCTGGATGCCTCTTCTAAAGAGAGGTGGGTTTTTTGTTTTGGTTTCTGTTTGCTTTGGGTTTTGTTAATCTATCTAGAAATATGCGGCTATCATGGGATAGGTTTAGATGCCAAATATTAGAATGCCTCTTTATGGCTTATGGAACAGTAGATTTCTCAAGATATTTCTGAACTCAGATATTCAAATTTAAAAGGTATAACTACCAGAACCCCAGTTTCCTGAATTCAGTTGAGTTTACTGAAAGCTAAGTTACCTTTCCACACTCATTGATGACTGTGCCATCTAATTTTCATTCTTCCATCTTTACTCTCAACCCTGACATCATTTTTGTTGACTTTATTTTTTATAAGGATAGCCTATCAAGTTGCCTAAACTTCACAGTTCATGTAGTTCTCAATAATGACTTTCACTGTTCTCTGCTTCAAAAATCATGTTATGCCATATTTAAAATTTTTGGCAAGGTTTTTTTTGGCTTACGGGATCTTAATACCCTGACCAGGGATCAAACCCGTGCCCCTTTCAGTGGAAGTGCAGAGTCCTAACTGCTGGACTGCCAGGGAAGTCCCATTGGTGAGGTTTATTAAGGTATAATTTACAAAGTATAGTTCTGTGAGTTCTCACACACTAACAGTTGGATAACCAACCCCTCAGCATTCAAGATACAGAACAGTTTCACCATCCCCAAAAGTTCTTTTTTACTCTTTGGTAGTCATCTCCTTACCCATACCCAAGCACTAACAACCATTGATCTGATTTTGACCCTATAGTGTTATATGAATGGAATCATACAGTATGTACTTTTGAGTCTGGCTTCCTTCACTTAACAGTATGCATTTCAGATATATCCATGTTGTTGCATGTATCAATAGTTTATTCCTTTTGCTGCGTAGTAGTCTCTTATATCACTGTTTATGTATTCAACAGTTGAAGGACATTGGGTAATTGTGAATGAAACTCTACAAACACTTGTGTACAGGTATTTGTATAAATGTAGTTTTCATTCTGTTGGTTAAATAGGAGTGGGATTGTTGGATCACGTGGTGATGTGTGTATAGCTTGTTAGAAATTATCAAATTGTTTTCCAAAGTTGTGCTATTTGGCATTCCTTCCTATAATTTATGAGAAGTCCTGTTGTTGTGCATCCTTAGAAGCATATGGTATTAGCAGTTTCTTTTTAGCCATTCTAATAGGTGTGTAATGATATTTTGTTGAGATTTTAATTTGCATATCAGTGATAAATTATGTGGAGTACCTTTTCATATGCTAATTTGCCATCCATTTGTTTTCTGTGATGTGTCTGTTCAAATCTGTTACCCTCACCCTTTTTTTTTTGAGTGGTTTGTTTTCTTGTGTTTCTAGATATAAATTCTTCATTAAATATATTATTTGCAAAAACTTTACATATGCTATTAACCAGTATTGATACTACTTTTACTTTAGTCAGTTATCTTTTAGAGCAGTTAAAACTGGGAAAATGTCTCTCTATTTTTTTTGTAATTGAAGTATAGTAGATTTACAATATTGTGTTAGTTTCAGGTGTACAGCAAAGTAATTCAGATATATGTATATATATGTATATATATGTAAGTATATATACAGATTATTTTCCATTATAGATTATTACAAGATGTTGAATATAGTTCCCTTTCCTATGCAGTAAATCCTTGTTGTTTATTTTATATATAGTAGTGTTTATCTGTTAATCCCATACTTCTAATTTATCCTTCCCTCTTCCCCCTTTACCATAAGTTTGTTTTCTATGTCTTTGAGTCTGTTTCTGTTTTTTTTTTTTTTTTTTTTTGCGATACGCGGGCCTCTCACCGCTGCGGCCTCTCCCGTTGCGGAGCACAGGCTCCGGACGCAGAGGCTCAGCGGCCATGGCTCACGGGCCCAGCCACTCTGCGGCATGTGGGATCTTCCCGGACCGGGGCACAAACCCGTGTCCCCTGCATCGGCAGGCGGACTCACAACCACTGCGCCACCAGGGAAGCCCCTGTTTCTGTTTTGTAAATAAATTCATTTGTATTATTTATTAGATTCCACATGAGTGATACCATGTGGTATTTGTCTTTCTCTGTCTGACTTATGATAGTCTCTAGGTCCATCCATGTGCTGCAAATGGCAATGTTTCATTCTTTTTTATTGCTGAGTAATATTCCTCTGTGTGTGTGTGCGCGCCTTTGTGTGTGTGTGTCTTTGTGTGTGTGTGTGTATGTATACCACATCTTCTTTATCCTTTCATCTGTTGATGGACACTTTGGCTATTGTAAATAGTGCTGCTATGAACATTGGGGTGCACATGTATCTTTTCAAATTAAAATTTTCATCTTTTCTGGGTACATACCCAGGAGTGGGATTGCTGGATCATATGGTAGCTCTATTTTTAGTTTTTTAAGGATACTCCCTACTGTTTTCCTTGTTTTCTTGGTTTTTTTTGTTTGTTTGTTGGAGTTGGGTTATGGAAATATTAGTGCCTTTACAGGATCTATTTCCTAGAAAAATTCTTTTTAGCTCAGCATTGCTCTATCTCATCACTAATCAGGAAGATCAGTTGACTTGGAACTATAAACAAAAACAAAACAATATATTTATGAACCTCACTGAATCAGCCTAGAAAAATTGACTTCTGAGGGTGCTAAAGTACCTGTCAAGATGCAGCATACACAGCTTTCCAGGTTATGTTGGCCATTTGTATGTCTTCTTTGGAGAACTGTCTATTTAGGTCTTCTGCCCTTTTTTTTTTTTTTTTTTTTTGCGGTACGCGGGCCTCTCACTGTCGTGGCCTCTCCTGTTGCGGAGCACAGGCTCCGGACACGCAGGCTCCGAGGCCATGGCTCACGGGCCCAGCCGCTCCGCGGCATGTGGGATCCTCCTGGACCGGGGCACGAACCCGTGTCCCCTGCACCGGCAGGCAGACTCTCAACCACTGCGCCACCAGGGAAGCCCTTCTTCTGCCCATTTTTTGATTGGCTTGTATTTTTGTTATTAAGTTGTATGAGTTGTTTTTATATCTTGGAAATAAAGCCCTTGTCGGTCACATCATTTGCAAATATTTTCTCCCACTCTGTAGGTTGTCTTTTCATTTTGTTTGTGGTTAGCTGTGCAAAAGCTTTCAAGTTTGATTAGATCCCCCAAAATGGGAAATTTCTTTTATATTTCATTTCATCTTAACCATTTGGGGGGAATCTTAACTTCTTTCTGTAAATCCAAATGTTTGGGTGGTAACATTTTTTTCTGCCTGAAGAATTTCCTTTCACATTTCTTGTAGTGCAGATCTTCTGATAATTAGTCTTTCAGTTTTTGTCTGTCTGAAATGTCTTTATTTCACCTTCATCTTTGAAAGGTGTTTTTGTTGAGTATAGAATTCTGGGTTGATAGTTTCTTTCAGCACTTTAAAGGTATCATTCCATTGTCTTTTAGGTTGCATAGTTTTAGATGTGAAGTGTGCTGTAATTCTCACCTATTTCTTGTGTATGTATTTTAGGGTATTACCAGTTCTGTTCAACATTAACTGGAGGCCTTAGCCAAAACAATTAAATTAAGGAGGTGTGGGGGGGGAAGCACAGTGATTTGAAAGAGAAATTACAGTTGTGGTTTTCCACAGGTGTTTGTGTATAAAAATGTAAGAGAATCTATAGATATGTTTTTAAAACTACTAGAAGAGTTTAGCAAGTTTACTGGATATAAATTGGCCACATCCATGTATACCAAAAAGAAACAAGTTTTTTTTTTAGAAGTTAACATTTTTAGTTGGCCATAAGAACTATAAGCAAGAATAACTCCAATAAATGATATGTTTGACCTTTGTTAAGAAAATCATTGAGTGGTATTAAGAATATTTTTTCAAATTATAAAATAGTAATCTTTAACACATTGTGGTATTCACTTAGGAGTAGACAAACAGATCAATGAGAGCCTAAAAACAGATCCACGAAAAAAGGTTGATAAGTTGGGCTTAATCAAAGTTACAAACCTTTGTGCTTCAAAAGACATCATCAAGAATGTGAAAAGACAACGCACAGACTTGTAGAAAATACTTGCAGATAGATCATATATCTGATAAGGGACCTATATCCATATGAACTTTTATAGCTCAATAATGAGAAGACAAATGACCCCAACTAAAAAATAAGCAAAGGATTTGAATAGACATTTCACTGAAGAACATATGTGAATTACCAATAGCACATAATAAGATGTTCAGTATCATTAATCACTAGGAAAATGAGATATCACTTCATACTCACTAAAACGGCTATAATTGAAAAGACAAGTGTTGGTAAGACTGTGGAGAAATTGCTGGTGGGAATATAAGATGGTCTAGCTACTTTGGAAGGCAGTTTGGCAGTTTCTGAAAATGTTAAACATAAAAATACTATATGACCCAAAGATTTCATTTCTATGTGTACTTACCCAATAGAAATGAAAATATACATCCACAAATGCCCATAGCAGCATTATTGACAATAAGACAGAAAGTAGAAACAACCCAAAGTTCCATCAGCTGTCAAATGGATATACAAATGTGGTGAAGTACTAATATGTGCTACAACATAGATGAACATTAGACATTATACTCAGTGAAAGAAGCCAGACAGAAAAGTGCACATATTACATGATTTTATTTATTTGAAATATCCAGAAAAGGCAAATTTATAGAGACAGAAAGTGGATTAATCAGTACCTGGGGTTGGTTATAGGAATGAGGAGACTAGATGGGCAGAAGGTTTCTTTTGGAGGTGATGGAATGTTCTAAAATTAGATTGTGGTGATGATTGTGCGTCTCTGTATATATATTAAAATCATTGAATTGAATACTTACAATGAGTGAATTTTATGGTAGGAAATTATATCTCAGTAAAGTATTAATTAAAAAAATCCAGACTTGCATTTTGGGATTTCTTAGGACATAAAGATAGCCTTACTAATCAATTGAGATGGAATGGCGCTTGGGATAAAATTAGATTTCTATATTAGACTCTTCATAAAAATGAATTCTGATGGATTAAAGAACTACATTTGTAAAGCAAAACTTCAAAATTTTATACATACACATAGAATAATTACCTATGACTTTAAAAAATTTTTCCTATACAAAAAAATGTACAACCATAACACAAGATACAAAAAAAGTTTGTTTATGCTACGTTACAACAAAACAACCCCCCCCCCAAAAAAACCTCTGAAAAAAATATTAAAATCAGCTATACCTCAAAAAACCCCTGCAAAACTCCTGTTACAAGTGAACAAAACGAAAAATCAAGCCATAACTGGGGGGGTGGGGGAGGGTACAGTTCATGAAATTGCTAATTATTACCCAGAATACTAAAACTGACTGAATTTTTGAAAAGCCCATGGTTCAGTTGAAAAGTTGCAAAAGGGCAATATGAAAATACAACATTTCAAAATACGCTAAATTTTAGTAATAATTAGGGAACTGCAAATTAAAATAAGTGATTTTATTTTCATACATGTGACAAATATAAAGCCAAGTTTTGGTGAGTATTTGTGGGAAACAGGAACTCTTAAACATTACTGTTAGAACTGTAGGATGATTCAACCATATAATGCAATATCTAGTAAAGTTGAAAATGTTCATACTTGAGAGCCAAGTAATTCTTCCACTTATAGATTTCTACCCCAAAAAACTCTAACACTTGGACAGGATCACACATTTATGAAGATTTTTAATGCAGTTCTGTTTGTAATAACAAAAAAGGTGAAGAGTCACACAGTTCTCAACAGAGAAATGGATAAACTGCATGTACTTATATAAATGAACTCTATAGTCAAACAGAATGAACTAGGAATTTTGGTTTTTGGTAAGGGTGATCTAAGTTATCTAGATCAATCCTGCTGAAAACAATGGAAAATGCTAGATTAAAAAAATTTTTTTTAAGAGCTGAAAAGATAGTTGGGAATACACAGGCTAATGTTAGAAGTAAGAAGAAAATAAGAGGTAAAAAACTGCTTAAGCGTGAAGTCATTTGTTTTATTTGTTCTTTCCTGGCTGACTAGGCAAGAGGATCAGAATTCAAGTCCTGTAACTTGTTCAAGGTAGATATCCTTATATTCCTATCCAAATTAAGCTGGGACTTCAGAGGACCTTGCCTTCCGAGTAAATGCAACCAGACCTATATCATCTTTTTTCCCTGCAGACCCAGGAGGTTGCCTGATGATCAAAGCAGGAAAAGGAAAACGTAAAGGAAGGAAAATACCTGAGATTGAACTTGTCACAGACTGGCCTTCTAACAGATCTGTACCCTGAGTCAATCAAGGAACTTCAGACCATGAAATTGGTTGAAGTGTTGCTGTGGTCTGAATGTTTGTGTCTCTCCAGAATTCCTAGGTGGAAAACCCAAGGGCCAAAGTGATGGTATTAGGAGGTAGGACCTTCAGGAAGTGATTAGGTCCTAAGAGTGGAGCCCTCATGATTGGGATTACTGCCCTTATAAAAGAGGCCCCAGAGAGCTAGCTTGCCCCTTCCACTGTGTGAGGACACAGGGAGAAGTTGGCATTCTGTAACCTGGAAGAGAGCCTTTACCAGAATCTGACTGTGCTTGCACCCTGATCTTGGGCTTTCAGCCTCCAGGACTGTGAGGAATAAATGTTTGCTGTTTATAAGCCACCCAGTCTCTGGTATTTTGTTACAACAGCCTGAATGGACTAAGACAAGTGTATATTAGTTTCCTATTGCTTTTGTAATACATTAACACAGATTCTGTGGTTTAACACAACATTAATTTATCTTACAGTTCTGGAGGTCAGAAACCTGAGATGGGCTTTGGTGGGCTAAAATCATGTTGTTGGCAGGGCTGTGTTTCTTTGTGAAGGCTTCAGGGGCAGAATCCATTTTCTTGCATTTTCTAACTTTTAAAGGTTGCCAACATTCCATGCCTTGTGGTCCCCTTCCATCTTCAAAGCCAGCAGTGGTCAGTTGAGTCATTCTTATAATGCCGTCTTTTATTCTGATTGTTTTGCCTCCTTCCTCCCAGTTTAAAGATCCTTGTGATTATACTGTGTCCACCATGTTAATCTCATTTTAAGGTGAGTGATTAGGAACCTTAATAACATTTGCAATCTTAATTCCTCCCTGCCGTGTAACATAATTTATTCATGGGTACTGGGTATTGGAACATGGATATATCTGTGGAGCCATTCATTATTCTGTTTACCACAGGGTGGTTTCTAGCTGACGGTGCCGTTAGATGCTTTCTGGAAACAAATGATAAGCATCTCTGGAGGAGGTCACATCCATCCTAGGCCTTAGGGAATTTTTAATCTTTTGATGGTAAAAGCCAGTAAGTACTGAATTAAGTGCACAAAGAAACAAGGCAAGATGAGCAAGACCCATCAGACAGCAGAACCAACCCATAAAAGACTATATATATATATATATATATACACACACATATATATACACTATATGGTCAGATACTAATTTTTTAAATCACTGTGCTTACCATATTTAAAGAAATGACAGACCTAAATATCTGCAAGAAATGGGGAACTGTAAATAAGATGTTAAATATTTGAAAAAGAACATTATAAAACTTGTTTAACTAAAATTACTGAAATCAGCAAGTCAGAGAATGAACTTCCGCCTCTGACCATGAGGAAGTAAGAGGGTTTGGACTTATCCTCCACTATAGACAGCTAGGAAACTGGACTGTATATTTAAAAGAAATTTGTTTCAGACATTGGAAAACAGGCAGCGCAGAACTGTGGGCCCTGAGGAAAAGGAAACTAATGATCACTCCAGCTTTTTGCCCGGAGGTAGTTTCCAGACTGTAGCATAGGCAGGATTGGCCCAAAAAGTGATCTCGCTGACTGGAGAAGACAAAGGTCAGCCTTTAGGGTGGTGTATGAGTGGCTGGAACTTTCCAGTGGCTGGAAAGGGGAGAGCTACATGTAGAAAGAGCTCAAGAAACCAGCATAGGGTACCCTTGAATCTTTGGCTGAAAACCACTTCATGCATATGTAGGATGACATTCTACAAGGCCTGATAAATAACACCTTTAGGAAAGGACAAGTGCCAGTGAGCTATAATTTCAACAATTTTCAGAACTTACACACACCAACCAGAATAAGTACAGTCATGGAATACAAGAGGTATTCAGTGGAGATCCAAGAAAACTAAAGGAAGTAGTAGAAAGGCTTTTCTGCTTCTTTCCTTAAAGCCTTTTTCAAAACCTCAAAGTGATCTTCAAGTAAGTTAACTTACTGAATGAATCAAATGTGACACTCTTCAAGGGGAAAAAAAAAAGGACTCACAATATAAAAATTCATAATGTCTGGCATCCGAATAAAATTACTTGACATGCAAAAAAGCAGGAAAATTTAGCTCATAATCAGGAAAGATATCAGTCAATAGAATTAGAACCAGAATTAACAGATAATAGAATTAACAGATAAGGATGTGAAAACTATTAAAATTTCCTAAGTATACTCAAGGATTAAAAGGATAGCGTGAACATAATGAAGAGGAAAATGTAAAAAGGAAAGAAATGGTTCAATAAATGGTGCTGGGTCAAATAGATATCAATATAGAAAACATCAGCTCTATCACACCATTCACAAAAAATAATCAAAATGGACCATAGCCCTAAATGTAAAACTTAAATTTCTGTAAGTTTTCAGAGAAGAGCTTTGCAGCCTTGGTGTAGAGAAAGTTTCTTAGAGCACAAAAACAACAACTATAAAGGAAAAAAATGGATGAATTGATCTTCATCAAAATTAACTTCTGTTCCTTGGAAGATAGCATTAAGAAAACAAAGGAAGGCCATAAGCTGGGAGGAAACAGCGACAACATATATATTAGACAAAAGGATAGTATCCAGAATATATTTAAAAACAAACAAAAATGCTCTTACTACTCAATTATAAGAGGTGAAACAACCCAATTAAAATTTTTGCAAAATATTTTAACAGAGACATATGAATGGCAGTAAGCATGTGAAAAGATGATCAACATCACTAATCATTAGAGAAATGCAAATTAAAATCACAATGAGATATCATGACATTAGGAAGGTTTTAAGTCATTTGAATGGTTGAAAAGAAAAAAAAAGTAAACAAAAGAAAAACACACAGTTGACCATACCAAGTGATGTTGGAGTTGAGAAGCCATAATGTAACATTTGTACATGGCTGGTGAGAATGTAAAACGATACAATAACATTTTTTGAATTGAAGTATAGTTAATTTACAACATTGTATTAGTTTCTGGTGTATAGCAAAATGATTCAGTTATACATATATGTTGTTTTTAATATTCTTTTCTATTATAGTTTATTATAAGATATTGAATATAGTTCCCTGTGCTATACAGTAGGACCTTTTTGTTTATCTATTTAATATATAGTAGTTTGTATCTGCTAATCCCAAACTCCAGATTTATCCCTCCCCCCCTTTCCCCTTTGGTAACCATAAATTTGTTTCCTATGTTTGTGAATCTGTTTCTGTTTTGTAAATAGTTCATTTGTATTATTTTTTAGGTTCTGTATATGAGTGATATCATAGGATATTTGTCTTTCTCTTTTATGACTTAGTTGACTTAGTATGATAACTCTAGATCCATCCATGTGTTGCAAATGGCAATATTTCATTCTTTTTATGGCTGAGTGACACTCCACTGCATATATATGCATCTTCTTTATCCATTCATCTGTTAATGGATACTTAGGTTGCTTCCATGTCTTGGCTATTGTGAATAGTGCTGCAATAAACATAGTGGTGCATGTATCTTTTCGAATTACAGTTATCATCTTTTCTGGATATATGCCCAGGAGTGGGATTGCTGATCATATGGTAGCTCTATGTTTAGTTTTTTAAGGAATCTCCATACTGTTTTCTGTAGTGGTTGTACCAGCTTACATTCCCACCAGCAGTGTAGGAAGATTTTCTATTCTTCACACTCTCTCCAGCATTTATTTGTAGACTTTTTGGTAATGGCCATTCTGACTGGTTTGAGGTGATACCTCAGGGTAGTTTTGATTTGCAGTTCTCTAATAATTAGTGATATTGAGCATCTTTTCATATGCCTGTTGGCCATCTGCATATCTTTATTGGAGAAATGTCTATTTAGTTCTTCTGCCCAGTTTTTGATTGCGTTGTTTGTTTTTTTGTAATTGAGTTGAGCTATTTTTTTGTTTTTTGTTTGTATTTAAGTAGCCCTTGAGTTGAGTCTATCTATTTATTTATTTATGGTTGTATTGGGTCTTCGTTGCTGCGTGTGAGCTTTCTGTAGTTGCAGCAAGTGGGGGCTACTCTTCATTGAGGTGCGTGGGCTTCTCATTGCAGTGGCTTCTCCTGTTGTGGAGCATGGGCTCTAGGCACGTGGACTTCAGTAGTTGTGGCACACAGGCTCAGTAGTTGTGGCTCGCAGGCTCTAGAGTGCAGGCTTAGTAGTTGTGGTGCACGGGCTTAGTTGCTCCACGGCATGTGGGATCTTCCTGGACCAGGGCTTGAACCCGTGTCCCCTGCATTGGCAGGTGGATTCTTAACCAATGCACCACCAGGGAAGCCCTGAGCTGTTTTTATATTTTGGAAATTAAGCCCTTGTTGGTCTCACCATTTGCAAATATTTTCTCCCACTCCATAAGTTTTTTCATTTTGTTTATGGTTTTCTTTGCTGTGCAAAAGCTTATAAGGTTTTTTCCTAGATCCCATTTGTTTATTTTTGCTTTTTATTTTTCTGTTGCCTTGGGAGAATGACCTAAGAAAAACACTGCTATAACATGTCAGAAATGTTTTGCCTATGTTCTCTTCTAGGAGGTTTATGGTGTCATGTCTTAACATTTAACTCTGTAAACCACTTGGGGTTTATTTTTGTGTGTGGTGTGAGGGAGTGTTCTAACTTCACTGATTTACATGCAGCTGTCCCGTGTTCCCAACACCTCTTGCTGAAGAGACTGTCTCTTCTCCATTGTATATTCTTGCCTCCTTTGTCGAAGATTAATTGACCACAGGTGTATGGTTTTATTTCTGGGCTGTCTATTCTGTTCCATTGACCTATATGTCTGTTTTGTGCCAGTAACATGCTATTTTGATTACTGTAGCTTTGTAGCATTGTCTGAAGTCTGGGAGGGTTATGCCTCTAAGCTTTGTCCTTTTACCTTAAAATTGTTTTGGCAATTCTGGGTCTTTTATGGTTCCATATAAATTTTAGGATTATTTGTTTTAAATCTGTGAAAAATATCATGCATAATTTGGTAGGGATCACATTAAATCTGTAGGTTGTTTTGGATAGGTAGTATGGCCGTTTTAACTATACTAATTCTTCTAATCCCAAAGCATGGGATATCTTTCCATTTCCTTGAATCTTTAGTTTCCTTTATCAGTACTTTATAGTTTCAGCATATAAGTGTTTCCCTCTTAAATCAGATTTATTCCTAAGTACTTTATTTTTTTATGTGATTTTTATGTGTTTCACCTCTTTGATCAGATTTATTCCTAAGTACTTTATTTTTTTAATGTGATTTTTAACTTTCCCTTTCTGATATTTCATTATTAGTGTAAAGAAATGCAACAGATTTCTATGTTAATCTTGTATCCTGCTACCTTGCTGAATTCCTTTATCAGTTCTAGTTGTTTTTATGTGGAGACTTTAGGGTTTTTTATATACAGTATAATGTCATCTGCATATAATGACAATTTTACCCCTTAAAATTTGGATACCTTTTATTTCTTTTTCTTGTCTGATTGCTGTGGCTAGGACTTCCAATACTGTGTTGAATAGAAGTGGTGAGAAGAGTGGGAATCTTTGTCTTGTTCCAGATTTTAGTGGGAAGGCTTTCAGCTTTTCGCCATTGAGTATTACGTTGCCTGTGGGTTTGTCATAAATAGCTTTTAATATGTTGAGATATGTTCCCTCTACACCCACTTTGGTAAGAGTTTTTATCATGAATAGATGTTGAATTTTATCAAATGGTTTTCCTGCATCTCTTGAGATGACCATGTGGTTTTTGTCTCTTATTGAGGTGGTCTGTCACATTGACTGATTTGTATATGTTGAACCATCCCTGTGGCCCTGGGATGAATCCCACTTGATTGTGGTGTATGATCTTTTTCATGTGTTGTTGGATTTGGCTTGCTAATATTTTGTTGAGGATTTTTGCATAAAATGATATAATAACTTATGAAAACATTTTGATTTCTTAAAAAGCTAAACAACTTGGGGTTGCCAAGGGGGAGGGTGGTGGGGGAGGGATGGACTGGGAGTTTGGGGTTAGTAGATGCAAATGATTACATATAGAATGAATAAACAAGAAGGTCATACTGTATAGCACAGGGAACTATATTCAATATCCTGGGATAAACGATAATGGAAAAGAATATAAAGAAGAATATGTATCTGTATAATGGAAACACTTTGCTATACAGCAGAAATTAACACAACACTGTAAATCAACTGTACTTCAATTTTAAAAATAAATTAATTTGAAAAAGGTAAACATAAACCTACCATGTAACCCAGCCATTTCACTGTTAATTATATATGCAAGAAAAATGAAAATATCCACCGACATCTGACTGGATAATTCCATACGATAGAGTATACTAGAAAATAAAATAACAAAGTAATGATACAGGTGACAGTATGGATAAAACTCAGAATCATTCTGCTGAGTGAAACGGGTCAGGCCAAAAAAAAAATATATGGAGTGTGTACTGTAAGTTTCTATTTTTGTAAAATTCTAGAAAATGTAAACTAATCTATAGTGTTTGCCTAGGGTTCTGAGTAGAGGGATAGATGGATTAAAAACAAGTGAGCAGGGGGCTTCCCTGGTGGCACAGTGGTTAACAATCTACCTGCCAATGCAGGGGATATAGGTTCGAGCCCTGATCCGGGAAGATCCCACATGACACGGAGCAACTAAGCCTGGGACCACAACTACTGAGCCTGTACTCTAGAGCCCGCAAGCCACAACTGCTGAGCCTGTGTGGCACAACTACTGAAGCCCGCGCGCCTAGAACCCATGCTCCGCAACAAGAGAAGCCACCACAATGAGAAGCCCGCGCGTTGCAAAAAAGAGTAGACCCTACTCGCCGCAACTAGAGAAAGCCTGCACGCAGGAACGAAGACCCAACACAGCCAAAAATATATATAAATAAATTTATTTTTAAAAAAGAGTGAGCGTGTGTTTGGAAGTGTTGCAAGTGTTAGTTTTTTTTATTGTGGTAATGGTTTTATGGGCATATGCATATGTCAGAACTCTTCAAATTATATATTTTAAATATCTGGTGTCCTATTGCAAACTAGGCACTGCAGAAGAAAAGATCAGTGAATTGAAACATAGCAACAGAAAAAACCGAAAATACAGAACAGGTAGAAAAAGAACTAGGGAAAAAAGTAAACTGTGCATTAGTGATTTTTGGAACAATATCAAGTGGTCTAACAATATAGAATTGGAATCCAGAACAAAAAGAGGCCATACAAAAAATATTGGGAGAAATAATTGCCATGAGTTTTCCAAATTTGATAACAACTGTAACCCTGCAGAGATCCAGGTAGCTCAACTTATTTATCCCAAGTAGAATATACACATAGAAAGCCACCCAGAGCACATAATAATCAAATTGCGCAAAGTCAGTAATAAAGAGGAAATTTTGAAAGCAGCCAGAGAAAAAGACACATTACTACAGAGGAACGAAGATGAGAAGGACTGCAGACAGTCAGGAACTTTGCAAACCGTTAGACAATGGAATGATATCTTTAAAGTGCTGGCGTCAAAAGCTGTCAACCTAGAATTCTATACCTAACAAAATGTTTTTTTTTAAGTGAAGACAGAATGATTTTTTTTTTCCAGAAAAACAATAGCTGAAAGAATTCATTGCTAGCTAACCTTTAGTACAAAAAATATTGAAGGAAGTTCTTTAGACATAAGATCTACACAAAGGAAAAACTTACAGAGATTGTAAATATGTACATAAATATAAGAGAGACATTCTCCTGTTTAAAATTTCTTTAAAATAATTTCTCTTTTAAAGTAAAAGTAATGTATTGTGGGATTTATAACAGACGTGGATGTAAAATGTATAACCGTGGCACCGAGAATGGGGGTGGAGCATGGATATATACTGCTCCTATCATTGTCTGTTAAGTCATATTATAATATTTGAAGGTAGACTGAAAAGTTAAAATGAACATTATAAATCCTATAGTAGCAAGCACTAAAAAACTAAAAAGAGGTTGAGCTAATAATAGCGAATAGTGGAAATAAAATAGAGTATTAAAAAATCCTTATTCAATCCAAAAGAATATTGTGGGAGGTGATAGTTGGGGGAAGTAACATATAACAGATGGAATAAATAGAAAACAAATAACAAGATGGCAGATATAAACCCAACCGTATTGATAACTACATTAGATATTAATCATCTAAACACTTCAATTAAAAAGCAGATATTTACACTGTATTGAAATATTAACTGTATGTTTTCCACAGGAAACTCAATGTAAATATAAAGACATAGGTTAAAAATTAAAGGATGGAAAAAGATATATAGTTGACCCTTGAACAACAAGCAGGTTAGGGATGTCGTCCCTCCACACAGTTGAAAATCTGCCTATAACTTGTAGTCGGCCTTCCATATTTATGGTTCCTCTATATCTGTGGTTTGCATCTGTGGGTTTAACCACCCACAGATCGTGTAGCACTATAGTATTAACTATTGGAAAAAATCCACGTGTGAGTGAACCCACACAGTTCAAACCCATGTTCGTCAGAGGTCAACTGTATAAAAAAAATGCTAATCATAAGAAAGTTGCTGTGTCTGATTTAACATCAGACACAGTAGACTTCAGGCCAAAGGATAAGACTTTAGAACAGGGATAAAGGGGAGCATTTTTTAATGATGATGAAATCAATTCGCAAAGGAGACAATATAAAAAATATATATGCACCTAATATCGTAGATTCAAAATACATGAAGCAAAAACTGACAGAACTTAAAGGAGAAAGATAAGACAGAAGACCAATAGAACTATAGAAGACTTAAAGAACACTTTGTCAGCTAGGCCTAAGTGACATTTATAGTACACTCCACCCAATAACTGCAAATACACATTCTTTTCAAGTATACATGCAATATTCACCAACATAGTACATCATGTGCCACCTGTAAATCAAATCTCAATAAATTTAAAGTGATTGTAATCTAACAAAGCATGTTTTATGGTCACAAGGAATTCAGTTGGGATTCAGTAACAGACTTCTGGAAAATTCCCAAATATTTGGAAGATAAACAGCACATTTATAACCTGGGTGCATAACAATGCATCATAAGGAAAATTACAAACATTTTGAACTGAATGAAAAGACAATTTATCAGAATTTATGAGACAGAGCTAAAGTAGTGAATAGGGAGAAATTTATAGCTTTAAATGCTTTTACTAGAAAAGGACAGAGGTCACATATCAATGTTCTAAGCTTTCACCTTAAAAACTTAGAAAAATAAGTGCAAATGAAACAAAAAATAATTATAAGGAAGAATATAATAAAGGTAGGACAGATATAAAAACCATAGAAAAGGATGAACAATAAAATTATTTAAACCACAGTGGTATTTTGAAAAGATCAATAAAATGGCTAAAAGTTTGGCCAGAGAGATCAATAAAAAAGTAGAGGAGATAATTAAACTGCTATGAGAATGAAAGAGGGCTATCACTGCAGATTGTATAGACATTAAAAGGGTAGTAGGAAAATCTTTTGAACAACTTTATGCAAATAAATACTATAACTTATACAAATTGCATAGCATAACCCTGTTACCATAACAAAATAGACGTTTCAATAGAAAGGATGCTTAAAATCATTAGTCATCAAGAAATTGCAAATTACAACCACTATTATATACCCATACATGTTCCTTACAGTGGCTAAAGTTAGAAAGATTGACAGTGCTAAGTGCTGTATGTTGGTAAGGATGTGGTGCAACTGAATCTCTCACATTTTACTGGTAGGAATGTAAAAGAGTACAGCCATTTTGCAGAACCGCTGTACAATTCCTTAAAATATTAACAGCAAACCAGAACAATCTTACCACTCAGCCCAGCAATAACACTCTTATTTATTCAAGAGAAATGATAACATATATTCACAAAGACTTTTAAACAACTCAAATGTCCATCAACATGAGACTTAATAAACAACTTGCCCTATATCCGTATAAGGAATACACCTCAGAAATTAAAAGCACTGTTGATACCTGCAACAGCATGGATAAATCTCATTAACAGGTGGCTGAGCAAAAGAAGCTAGACACAAAACAATATATGCTCTGATTCCATTTATATGCAACTATAGAAAAGATAAGTCTAATTTATAATGACAGAAAATAGATTAGTGTTTCTTTGGGCTTTGGGTTGTTCCAGGAAATTTACTTATATGGCACAAAGATACTATTTGAGTTGATAGAAATATTCTGTGCTTGATTATGTTCTTAGTTAAATGAAAATATGCATTTGTCAAAATTTAGTGAACTTTATTTTAAAATGGGTACATAGTATTGTATGACAATTTTATCTCTATAAAACTGACTTAAAAAAATCAGAGGGTGTGTTTGTCAGCTGATTGTGCAATAGAGGGAATTTGTGAAGTGGAATATATATGGTAGAAGAAATTAAATGCAGTTAAGAAAAAAGAAAGAAATGTAAAATATAGGAGAGAGGGCAGCATGAAGTATGTTATGAGAACAGCTTAAGTACTTTTGATCAGAGTCTTAGGAAGGGTGTTAACAGCAACACATATTCACTAAAGGCGGTACTTTAGGCAGAAGCAAAGTATTCCTAGATGAATGCTCTGAGATATGATAAGTAATGAAGAGCAGAGACAGTGGTAAATATGTGTGCAAACATAAAACAACATAGTGTTTAGTGAAGTATATAGAGCAATAGCATAAATAGGAAGGAGGTCTAAGTCCTAGAAGGATGGGTAAAGATTTTGATTAATGTTAGACCTATATCCTAATTTCTGGGATAACCTCAAAAAGAATAGAAATAGAGGGCATAATTATCATATTGATAGAGGAAAAACAAAATTAAGCAATAAATATTCAGTGAATTCCAAAGTTTGCAAGAAAGGTGAAAAATAGAAGCTTGATACAAATAGAACAAAAACAGATAAGGAATTTAAACCCAAATATAAACTCTTAAATTTAAATTACTAAATTTTGACAAAATGTAGTGTTTTAGAAAAAGAAATTCCATATTATTTAATAATACAGAAAGGTTGTAAGGAAATAATTGAAAAAGACATTATGGAAACAATAACAAAAAGTGTTTTATAGGTGTGTAACAAAAGACCATATAGCTGAATGCAAAAATCATTGCTAGAAATAAAAAGGTTCACTTTGTAATTATATGAAGTTCTATTCACCAGGATGATATAACAATTATAAAATTATAAGCACTTAATAATGTAGCCTCAAAAACTTATAAAGCAAAATTTCAAAGAAGTAAAAAAGAGAAATAGACAAAGTCACAATTTCATAGAAGATTTTGCTTACTTTTCTCAACAATTGATAGAAAAAACAGACATTGAAAAACCAAAAGTGTAAAATTACATCCAGCAATTTTAGAGTATGTATTCTTTTCAAGCATATGCAGAGAATTTTCAAAAATTGTGTATTGACCATAAAGACAGTCTCAGAAAATTTCAAGATTGAAATCATGTTGGGTACTTTCTTTTACTACAGTGTAATTAAGTTAGAAATCTATTAAAAGGATAGACTATCCATATATATTTGGAAATTAAGAAATACACTTCTAAAAACTGTGAACCGGAAAAGAAGACATAATGAAAATTAGGGAATATTTCGACTGAATGATGAGAAAATATGACTGGAATGCAGCTTATTAGATGGAAATCAGTAACTTTAAATGCATATATTAGAAAAGAAGAAAGGCTGAAAGTTAATGAGCTCTTCCATTTCAGGAAGAAAAAATAAGAGCAGAATAAAATAGAGGGCAGGAAGAAATAAAAGCAGGGACAGGAATTAATGGATAAGAAAACAGACATACAATAGAGAAGATCAAGGAATCAAAAAAGAATTCTTTTTAAATCTAAAAAAAAAGAGAGGGAGAGAAACTTTTAATGGCTCGACTAAGAAAAAAGAGAAATCATAAATAACTGAAGTATGGAATGAAAAGCAAAAAGGACATGACTGCTGATATTGTTGACATTAGATAGATAAAAACATACAAGGAAATGTTTTATGCAAATAAATTAGAAAATATAGTTGAAATGGGCAAGTTCCCAGAAAACTATGACTAACATAAGAAATAGAATACATGAATAATCCTTTAACAGTTAAATAAATTTGATCAGTAATAGGCACTTCAGAAAGACTTTATTTCCATTTGGCATCCCTGGCATGTTCTTTTAAAATGTTCAAGCAAGGCATCCTACATTTCCTAATATTTTCCCAGAGAATAGAAAAAGAAAGGACATTGCCACTCATTTTATGAGGGTAGCATAACGTTGATATAAAAACTTGATCAAATACAAAGGAAATTTACAGACCAGTCTCATTACTGAACATAGATGCCGAAATTTGAAAGGACTAATCAAGATAAGGAACCCAGCAAATATGTCTCATGATAATGTTGGGTTTTCCCAGGAATGGAAGAGGTTTGGTTTAATAGTCAATGTAATTCACTGTATCACTATATTCAGAGATTTAAGAAAGAAAAATGACATAGTTATTTCAATGAATTCAAAATAAATTTGGTACTCAGCCTTAAAAAAAAAAGAAAGAAATGTTGCCGTTTGTGACAATGTGGATGGACCTGGAAGGTATTATGCTTTGTGAAGTAAGTCAGACAGAGAAAGACAAATACTGTATGTTTTCACTTATAAATAAAATCTAAAAAATAAAATAAATGAATACAACAAAACAGAAACAGACTTACAGAGAACAAACTAGTAGTTACCAGAGGGAAGATGGGTGGGAGGATGAGCAAAATGTGTGAAGGGGATTGAGAGGTACAAACTACTAGGTATGAAATAAGCTACAAGGTTGTAATCTACAGCACAGGAAATATAGTCAATATTTTATAATAGCTTTGTATGGAGTATAGTCTATAAAAATATTGAATTATTGTGTTGTACACCTGAAATGCAATATTGTAAATCAAATATAAATAAACTGATTGATTTGGTAAAATTCAATATCTTTGCATGGCAGGAAAACACCCCTAGCAAGCTAGACATAGAATGAACTTCCTTAATGTGATAAGCAGTATTTCTCTTAAAGAATACAGCAAACATATTTAATGATGAAACTTGGAATGTGTTACCATTTAGATTGGATGTGTCAAGGATGCTCACTCTGACCACCAATTTTCAACATCATAATTGAGGTCCTAGCTAAGCCAATAAGGCAAGAGCAAGAAAAAAGAAAGCAATAAGGATTAGAAAGGAACAAAACTACCATTATCTATAGATGATATATTTGTATATGTAGAACATTTCCAGATAAATTATAATTACAAAGTTTAGCGATGTTGTTAGATAACAGAGTCAATATACAAACATCAATTGTGTTTCTATATGCCTACAAGAAATAAAACTTTTAACTAAGGATATCATTTACAATAGCACCAACACTATGCAATATGAATAAATCTTAACAGGCTGTATGTAAGACCTTGGTCTTATCTAGTGAACAGTTGAGGAACCCAGTAGAAAAATGTAAGTCTCTGTTTGCTTTCTTTTCAGGCTTAAATCTAGGAAATATACACTGTTTAAATTCAGTATGCTTACCCCGGGGTGGGGGGCGCTATGCATTTTGTCCAAAATACCACGGAATAACATCCTAAAATAGTTGTTTGCAGTATTATTTTTGGAGTAAATTGATCACATCAAAATAGAATATCTTGGTAATAGAGATTTGGGGCTTGTTCAGTCTGAGTCTTTATCTAATAGTAAGTCTTTTCTGTAGCATTCTTGAAAGCATCCTCTGGTGGGAGTTAATTCACTTTTCTGCCTGAAATTTCCACTCATGGGAACTAGTACTGAATCATTTCACAGAGATTTTTTTAAGTACATATTTACCAAGTACCATGAGAGCTACCTTTACTTTGTCAAATTTAGGACATCATCAGTTGTAAGATGCATCATTTCTTCATGTTCTACTAAATAAAAAAGTCACTTTTCGACTGACACACCATTGATTTTAACATGCATCTTGAGTATAGAGGTTTTTAAACGTTTTTAAAAGCAGTTTATGATTTATAAAACATTTCTACAGAAATATTTCTCGTGTTTTACAGTTTAGAAATATTACTGAGAAAATCTGTCTTTAATTTTTCAGGTCTATCATGCTTCCTTTCGTTTTCTTCCTTCATAATTTAAGCATCCCTAAATTAGTTCCTTTTTTTGGTTTTCCATTTATTTTGCCATCCTGGTCATTTTCCAGGATGCCTTGTAGTTTATCAGTAACCTGCTTAATACTGAATATGATGCAAACTTCAAAAAGAAAATTGTAAAATCTTAATATTAGTTTATCCACAAAGTAGAATACTCAGTTCATGAACTAGAGTTTTGTTAATAAGATTTTCAGTAATTTTTTTCCTTAAAACAAGGCAAAATTGTTGTGTTTTAATTTTTACAAGCAGGTTTAAATTTTATATATCATACTTTTCACAGCAAAAATTTCTCCCCATTGACACTTATTTACTCGTTTTTAAAATTGAGGTTAAAGATGCTACTTTTTTTAAAGTTAACATTTTTTGTAACCAGTATAAACAGGATTGTAATACACGTCTCTTCTAATTATTCTTTTCATCTCTACAAATCATTGCAAAACAAATCTGCTGGGCTTCCCTGGTGGCGCAGTGGTTGAGAGTCTGCCTGCCGATGCAGGGGACACGGGTTCGTGCCCCGGTCTGGGAAGATCCCACATGCCGCGGAGCGGCTAAGCCCGTGAGCCATGGCCACTGAGCCTGCGCATCCAGAGCTTGTGCTCCGCAACGGGAGAGGCCACAACAGTGAGAGGCCCGCGTACTGCAAAAAAAAAAACACAAAAAAACAAATCTGCTCATTATTTTAACCTGGGACTATTTCTAAATGACGAGGTGTTTACTTGTTTTAGAAGTGAATATTTACATTTGAATATTTACATTTTTTTTTTTACAATCATGTAATTCCTGGTAGTCATTGTGTGACTTCTTGCTGTGTTGTATATATTGCCTAGTTCAACTTAATTCATCTAAAGGAAAAAATGACACCTCATAGTATGTTAAATTTATAATTATCTGATTCATATAGAATTTATGGCTTTTGATTATTGTAAAATTAAGCTTTTTTAGTAGTTAATATACTTTTCTGTCTTTAATTAAACACAGGTTTTGAGAGTATTTTAGAAGGGCTTTATGGACCACGGCTACGAAGAGACCTCAGTTTATTTGAAGGTAATGTTTCTTTAAATTTTATTTAAAAATTTTAATCTTCTGTCCATTTTACAAATGAAAAATGGTTGTTCTATACTAACTTTGTATTAAAATGAATTTGTGATCTCATTTAATTAGAAAATATTTTTAAATAAGTAAATAAAATGATCTAAATATTATTTCTATTACATAATGTAATAATGATAATTACAAAATTTAAAACAAAATTTCTATTATTACATTATTATATAATCTTTAAAAAACTTTTAGTACATTGATCAAAGTAGAAAACAAAGCTTGTTTTTGGCTTAATGGTAAAATTTAATTTTTGTTATTTTAAACATTATGTGCCCTGACTTAGTCTTAAAGAGGCCTTAAAAAGGTTCAGTTAAATAAATATCTCCTGTTGCTTATGATATAGGCAGCCTGGAACTCAGATTGTCATTCTGAGATACGCCGCCATGTGTGTTCAGAGTTTTAATACTATTTGTTATTTCTTATGGCCTCCTCTTCCAAACACTCTAGCATAAATCCTGGTGGAAGATTTTGATCTATGCTATAATTGCTATAATATAGTTTAGTTTTTTTATTACTTGCTTGGAAATGTAGAGCACTAGGAGAGAACATTTTTGTAGACATTTGAAATTTTATAGTACAGCTCATTCACAAAATGGGCAGTGCTAGTATAGATTTTCTACTTTGATTTTGGTACAATTATTTCTGAATCTCGTACCTGTTCAGTTTTATATGCTAATAACTCTTTTAGCTTCTATTCTTCTCTGGTACTTTCCATTCTACAAAGACCCAAGGTATCTTGTATAAATAAATCTTTTGAGTTGAGGCAATCAAAAGTTTTCTACTTATTCTTTTTTTTTTAATTAATGTTGAGCAGGATAATTGAGTTATGAACCATAGAGCTGGTATCTATGAAAGATCATTTGTGCCAACCACCCACGTTCAGTCAGATAAATGATATCCATGCAGAACATGACTTTTAGGATGGAGACTCTAAAACGTGCCTTATTCTAGTGTATTATCATTCTTATGGCTAAGAGCTTTCTCTTTTATCTCTTAACTGTACTCATTTTTCGTTTTATCGTAGTTTAACACTGCATTAAATATTTTTACCTGATATATTTATAAACACTACTAATTGTAGTTTCACCTATTTTTCTGAGCATGTAAATGAAGAAAGGAAAAATCCGAAGAAACAAGAATTTAACCTGTGCTTGATATTTCTTCAACCTTTCTTTTTAAACCTGCTGTCCTCATTCAGATCAGAAGTCAGCATTATACTTAATTGCCTTCTGATAACCCAAGTTGCAACTTGTAACTCTAAGCGTCTTGCTTCCCTCACTGTCATTTATTTATTTATGTAGTTATGTGTGTATATATTTATGTCTTCGGAAATTAGTTTATTACATAAAGGGCAGAATGTCCTAATGAAATAAATTCTTGTATTTTATATTTAGACTAGTATTTCCTTAGCATACAAGTAACACATGTTCATTTTTGGAAATTAGAGAATACAAATAAATCAGAAAGAAAAAAATTACTCCTAGTTCTATGACCCACAGATAACCTTCACCATTTTTATATAAATTTAAAATATATGTTTAGATGTATTTATTCTTTTATTAAAGTAGTACATACTGTATATACAGTGTATATAGTTTTTTGTGCCTACTGATTTTGTTCACTGGTGTATCATTTGGGTATATAAAGTTCTGGATCATCATTCTTAATGGCAGCACAGTATTACATTGTAGATCTATGGTAATTAATTTAATACCCTGTTGCTTATACCTCATTCCATTTATTCTTTTAATTCTGATAGATCTTGTACCTTATATCCTCTTTTGTTCTTTTTTTGGTGGGAGGATTTACAAAATTAGCTAAGCTTTTGGTGGGAGGATTTACAAAATTAGCTAAGCTTTTGGTGGGAGGATTTACAAAATTAGCTAAGCTTTGGAACTTAGCTTCTTCTCACACATAGGCACGTATTGATGTTGCCCTTTTTCACCCCAGACGTTCTAACTTTTCTCCAGGTTTCTTAGGTAAATTCTTCCTCCTTTTCTTTGCTCTTTTGAATTAAAAAAAAAAGGTTTCTAATCAAAGTTTCAGGCTTAAGAGGGATAATATTAATTGTAGTAATAAATCTGTATCTGTGCAAAGATAAAGACAGCCATACATTTTGAAGGAAGGTTACAACAGAGCTATCAAAGTGTAGAGCCTTTGAAAAGGCATATAGAAGCTATCCATTATAGACATCTCCAGCTTTTTTCTTATCCTCTTCTTAAATAAGTGTGCTTTCTTTGTTATCATTGTTTAAAATGGTTAAATATTTAGATGTTAGGACTACCAAGTGTAGGTATTTCTCATTATACAAATCTGTATGCAAGAATCACATAGGTGAGTGTATGTTTCTAGATAAATCATTGGAAATCTGAACCCTTGTTACTCACTTTCCAAAACTCAGGAACTAGATGAATTGGCTAGCCAAGGGATCCTTGTATATTACTCTAAATTATTTTTATTATAAAATTAAATGCATAGTATTTTTATTTTATAATACATTTAAGTTAAATAGACTGCATTGCCAATCTGCTACTGCTTCTGTGGAAAAATGTACTCTAAAATTCATAGTGCTACCTTGAAAGTCAACTTTGCCATACAGTGTGTTTTTAATTTTAAGGCTTTTTATCATCTGTATTAGTGTTTTGAGAAGTTTATATTTTAATTCTTGAAATCTATTCAGAGTCACCTCCAGATTGAATGGTTTTGAAAGCTTTTGAGTGTTGCTAATTTTTAATTTGTTGGAAACAAAAGCTTTCTGTCTTCTTTGATCTGTTCTTAGGACTTTTTGTCCTTTTGAGGAAAACATAACTATTATTTCTTTTTGGAGTAAAGTCTCCAAAGAAACTTTGAATGTCATCAATTTTTATGTACTCCTTGAAAAGTTCCCCATACCCTATGCCTCTCTTCTACCAACCCAGAATTCACTTTTCCTGCTATCACATGACTTTTAAGCAGAAATTCACTCTTGTTTTCTGCTTTAGTCAATCCTTTCTCATGTCTTATTGGGGAACCAGTTTCTTTCATTTGTAGGATTGTCTGATTTACTTGCCCTGACTATGGATATTTACAAAATATGAAAAGAGTACAGTAGGCAGGCATAAAGTGGCTGATAGATCCTTATTGGTTTTTCCCTAGCTCTGTCCACATTTCAAAGAGAAATTATATCAGAGGTATGCAAGCGATTGCATCGTGGCCAAATCCAGCTCACTGACTGTTTTTGAATGGCCTGTGAGCTAAGAATGGTTTTTATGTTTTTAAATAGTTGAAAAAAATCAAAAGAAGATTTAATATTTTGTGGCTTGTGAAAACTATATGAAGTCCATATTTAATGCCCGATTAGTACAGTTTTATTGGAAACAGCCCCTCTTATTTGTTGACATATTGTCTATGGCTACTTTTGTCCTTCAACAGTAGAGTTGAATGGTTGTGACAGAGACCATATATCCTGCAAAACCTAAAATATTTGCTCTCTGGCTGTTTATATTATAGTAAAGGTTTGCTAATCCCTGACTTATACCACTGACCAACATTTAATATTTTTGGCTTAATATCCTTTTTTTCCCCCAACTGTTAACACTATGATGATGGAGCAAACAAAACTACTTTTTAATAAGATTTATTGGATGACATATTTTGAATGCTTATTTTGTGTTAGGAACTGTGATGAGCAATGAGGAAAGAAAAATGAATAGGTAGTATCTCTTCCTACTAGGAACCCATACCCTACTATTAACTAAAAAATGAGTAGCTTTCTAATATGAATTGATGCTTATTTATATTAAAACCAGAGAATCTAATACTATTTTATAGTTAGTTATATAAGTTATATTAGCTTTCCTCAATGTGTACACAGAGACTTATCCAAGTGTACAGGCATACCTCAGAGGTATTGCAGGTTCAGTTCCAGACCACTGCAATAAAGAGAATAATGCAATAGAGTGAGTCACATGAATTTTTGGTTTCCCAGTGCATATAAATTTTTTGGTTTCTACAGTTATGTTTACACTATACCGTAGTCTATTAAGTGTGTAATAATAGCATTATGCTAAAAAACAATGTATGTACCTTAAGTTAAAAAAGACTTCATTGCTAAAAAATGCTAACCGTCACTTGAGCCTTTGGCAAGTTGTAATTGTTTTGCTGGTGGAGGGTCTTGCATTGATGTTTATGGCTGCTGACTCATCAGGGTGTTGGTTGCTGAAGATTAGGATGGCTGTGGTGATTTCTTAAAATAAGACAACAATGAAGTCTGCCACACTGATTGACTCTTCCTTTCACAAACAATTTGTAGCATTCAGTGCTATTTGGTAGCATATTACCCACAGTAGAACTTCTTTCACAATTGGAGTCAGTCCTCTCAAAACCTGCCATTGTTTTATCAACTAATTTTATGTGATATTCTAAATCCTTTGTTGTCATTTCAACAGTCTTCCCAGCATCTTACCAGGAGTAGATTCTATCTCAGGAAACCACTTTCTTTGCTCATCCATAAGAAGCAACTCCTCATCCTTTGAAGTTTTATCATGAGTTTGTAATGATTCAGTCACATTTTCAGGCTCCACTTCTAATTCCAGTTCTCTTACTATTTCCATCACATCTGCAGTTACCTCCTCCACTGAAGTCCGGAGCCCTTCAAAGTCATCCATGAGGGTTGGAATCAGCTGCTTCAAAACTCCTGTTAATGTTGGTATTTTGACCTCTTCCCATGAATCATGGATGTTCTTCATGGCATCTAGAATGGTGGATCCTTTCCAGAAGGTTTTCAGTTTACTTTGCCCAGATCCATCAGAGGAATCACTATGTATGGCAACTATAACCTTATGAAATGTTTTTCTTAATGATTCCTGGTCAGTGGGCTGCAGAATGGATATTGTGTTGGCAGGCATGAAAACAACATGAATCTTGTTGTACATCTCCATCAGAGCTCTTAGGTGATCAGGTGCATTATCAACAAGCAGTCACATTCACATTTTGAAAGGAATTTTTTTTTCTGAGCAGTAGGTCTCAACAGTGAGCTTAAAATATTCAGTAAACCATGTTGTCAACAGATGTGCTGTCATCCAGGCTTTGTTGTCCCATTCATAGAGCACAGGTAATGTGGTAAATGAGGACTTTTGGAATGGTAAATGAGCATTGGCTTCAACTTCAAGTTGTCAGCTGCATTAGCCCCTAACAAGAGAGTCAGTCTCTCCTTTGAAGCTCTGAAACCAGTCATTGACTTCTCCTCTTTAGCTATGAAAGTCCCAGATGGCATCTTCTTTCTATATGCGACTGATTTGTCTGAATTTTAAATCTGCTGTTTAGTGTGGCCATCTTCATTGATTATCTTAGGTAGATCTTCTGGATAACTTGCTGCAGCTTCTACATCAGCACTGTTGCTTTACCTTGCACTTTTATGTTATGGAGATGGCTTCCCTCCTTAAACGTCATGAACCAATCTCTGCTAGCTCCAAACTTTTCTCCTGCAGCTTCTTCATCTCTCTCAGTTTTCAATGAAGAGAATTAGGGCCTTGCTCTGGATTAGGCTGTGGCTTAAGGGAATGTTGTGGCTGGCTATCCAGACCACTAAAACTTTCTTATCATTCATGTGTTCACTTTTAATTTCCTTTAAGAACTTTTCCTTTGCATTCACAGCTTGACTGTTTGGCACAAGTGGCCTAGCTTTCAGCCTGTCTCAGCTTTTGATATGCTTTCCTCACTAAGCTTAATCATTTCTAGCTTTTGATTTAAAGCGAGAGACTTGCTGCTACTCCTTTCACTTGAACTCTTAGAAGCCACTGTAGGGTTATTAATTGGCCTAATTTCAATATTGTTGTGTTTTAGGGAATAGGGAAGCCCAGCAAGAGGGAGAGATGTTGGGGACAGGCCAGTTGGTGGAGCAGTCAGAACACACACACAAAGAATATACAATGGAAAAAAGACTGTCTCGTCAGCAAGTGGTACTGGGAACGTTAGACAGCCGCATGCAAATTAATGAAGTTAGAACACGTCCTCACACCATACACAAAAATAACTCAAAATGGCTTAAATACTTAAATATAAGAAATGACACCATAAAATTCCTAGAAGAGAACATAGGCAAAACATTCTCTGACTTAAATCCTACCAGTGTTTTCTTAGGTCAGTCTCCCAAGGCAATAGGAATAAAAGCAAAAATAAGCAAATGAGACCTAATCAAACTTAAAAGCTTTTGTACAGCAAAGGGAACCATAAGCAAAACGAAAAGACGACTTAGACAGAGTGGGAGAAAATATTCGCAAATGATGTGACCGACAAGGGCTTAATTTCCACAATACACAAACATCTTATATAACTCAACAACAACAACAAAAAAAACCCAGTTGAAAACTGGGTAGAACACCTAAATAGATATTTCTCCAAAGAAGACATACTGTTGGCCAACAGGCACATGATAAGATGCTCAGCATCACTAATTATTAGAGAAATACAAATCAAAACTATAATTATGTACCACCTCAGACCAGACTTTTTTCTTAAAAAGTTACAATTAACAAATGGCTGGAGAGGGTGTGGAGAAAAGGGGGAACCTTCCTATACTGTTGCTGGGAATGTAAGTTGGTGCAGCCACTGTAGAAAACAGTATAGAGGTTCCTCTAAAAACTAAAAATAGAGTTGCCATATGATTCTGCAGTCCTACTCCTCGGCATACATCCAGACAAAGCTATAATTCAAAAAGGCACATGCGTCCCTATGTCCATACCAGCACTATTCACAATAGCCAAGACAAGGAAGCAACCTAAATGTCCATTGACAGATGAATGGATAAAGAAGATGTACATATATACAATGGAATATTACTCAACCATAAAAAAGAATGAAATAATACTATTTGCAGCAACATGGATGGACTTAGAGATTATCATACTAAGTGAAGTCAGAAAGGGAAAGACAGATACCATATGATATCACTTATATGTGGAATCTAAAATATGACACAAATGAACTTATCTATGAAATAGAAACAGACTCACAGACATAGGGAACAGACTTGTGGTTGCCAAGAGGGAGTGGGTGGGGGAGGGAGGGATTGGGAGTTTGGGGTTAGCAGACGCAAACCACTATATATAGAATGGATAAACAACAAGGTCCTATTGTATAGCCCAGGGAACTATATTCAATATCTTGTGATAAACCATAATGGAAAAGAATCTTAAAAAGAATATAAATATGTATAACTGAACCACTTTGCTGTACAGCAGAAATTGACACAACATTGTAAATCAACTCTACTTCAATTAAAAAAAGAACACACATAGAACATTGATTAAGTTTGACAACTTATATCGGCACAGTTCTTGGACCCCAAAGCAGTTATAATAGTAATGTCAAAGATCACTGATCACAGATCACCATAGCAAATATAATAATGAAAAAGTTTGAAATGTTGTGAGAATTACCAAAATGTGTGACACAGAGACACAAAGTGAATAAACGCTGTTGGAAAAATGGCATTGATAGACTTGCTCAGCACAGTGTTGCCACAAACCTTCAATTTGTAAAAAAATGCAATATCTGCAAAGTGCAGTAAAGCAAAGTGCAATAAAACAATAAAACTGCCTTATACGGTTGGACTACAGTTTGTTCACCTATTTGAAAGACCTGCTCACTTCCTAGGTTTGGCAATTATGAATAAACCTGCTATAAACATATGTGTGCAAGTTTTTGTGTGAACATACATTTTTAACTCACTTGGTTAAATACCTAGGAGCACCATTGCTGGATCCTTTGGAAAGGAAAGACTCTGTTTAGCTTTGTAAGAAGCAGACTATCTTCAAGAGTGGCTGTACTATTTTGTGTTCCCACCAGCAGTGAATTTAGGTTCCTTTTGCTCTACATCCTCACCAGCATTTCATGTTGTCAATGTTTTGGACTTTAACCATTTTAATAGGTGTGTAGTGGTATCTTGTCGTAATTTGCATTTCTCTGATGGCATGTAATATTGAGCACCTTTTCATATGCCTGTTTACTATCTGCATATCGTCTTGGGTGAGGTGTCTGTTCAGACAGGCTTTGGCGTCAAGAATGAGTTAGGAAATATTTCCTCTGCTTCTGTTTTCTGGAACAGATTATAGAGAAACCATTTGGGCTGGTGCTTTCTGTTTTGGAAGGCTATTAATTATTGATTTGATTTCTTTGATAAATGCCTGTTGAGGTTACATATATTTTTGTGTGTGAGATATGGTAGATTGTGTCTTTCAAGAAATTTGTCCATTTTATCCAAATCTGTGGGAAACTAATGTTGTCCATAATATTCTTTTGTTACTCTTTTAATGTTCATAGGGTCAGTAGTGATGGCCCATCTTTCATTTCTGATATTTTCTCTTTTTTTCCTGGTTAGCCAGGCTAGAGGTTTATCATTTTATTGATCTTTAAAAAATCAGCTGATCCTAATTTTTTAAAAGGTATAGAATATAAACTGGAAGGATATATTGCAAACTATTAATCGTTATCTCTGGATGATGGGATTATGAATAGTTTTTCTTTTCTCCTTTGTACTTTCAATATAGTTAATATGTAGTTTCATAATGAAAAATTATTTTTTAATTATATTGCCTACTGTTATGTATCTTTTAACAAAGTTATAATCAGTTTTTATGACCTTAATGAAAAATCTAGTTTCAGTATTCTCCTTTTTCACTTTTCATTGAACTTTATCTTTAGGAACTCCAAATTTATTTTCTGTGGCTTGAGGGTACTGAAGAGAATAAAAACATTAAAAAGAAGTGTGATTAGTTAAAAGAAAATGAAAGTAACATCTACTGGACTTCTGTGTTTTGTGTATGTTCTTAATTAATTTTTACTACAGCCTTAAGATGCAATTATTATTATCCTCATTGTACAGTGAGGAAATTGAAGCTCAGAGAAAGTGACTAGCCCAAGGCTACATCTATCAATAGTATGTGGAAAGACCGTGGTTCACTACAAGGCTCTCTAATTTCAAAGACTGTTATCTTTCCCAGATAAATCAGGTGAATGATTGGAGCCAGACTTTGACCACAAGAATATGTATATATGGTGGAAAGGTTGATTTTTATCATTCATTTACTATCAGTTTCATATATGACATTGCCTTTTATTAATAAGGTTAGTTGTATAAGGTACATATTTTGACCCTTTTTGAGCTTATACCTTCATGTATTAAAGTTTCAAAATGAGAGACAACTTATTTTAGAGATGAATATCTGAATCATTGTCAAATTTTGTTTGAGATATAAAATGAATGTGTTTTGTTGTAGTGCTTATTTAATTTTTATGACCTGAAAGGACAACCTGGACAGAGGGAGAAGTCTGGCCTCCAGGTGATTTTTCAAAATCGCTTTTCCTATATATAAAAAAAGTATACCATCATCATTTATTTGGACTGAAAATTAAAAGCTGCTATATACAGAGTAATTACTAAATATTTTTAAGTAAATTCATAGATTTCTGAACCCAGTAACATTTAATGGCATTTATGTAATCATTGATTATTCAATGCCATTTGTTTAACTATGTAGGCATTTATTTTAATTGAATTTCCTTGAAGAACTTCACCTAAAATAACTAAAATAAATGAGGATAATCTCAGCATGCCCAATTTTATTTTACAACTGGTAATGGTCTTAATTAACCCAAAGTTGTTGTCCCTTGAGTCAATATATTTATCACTGAAACTTTATGAAACCTTTCAGTGATTTTTCAGAAATACCTTTTCCAGACCTACCGGCTATTTTTCAAAAATCCCAATGCTGGATTCCTTTCATAGTCCCTATTCATGAGGCCATAATTTTTAAAAGCAGTAAGATTTCCTTGATCTATCAAAATTATGTTATGCTTAGCATATGAGTCAAGTTTTTGCTACAGTAATGCTACATAACAAACAGCTCCAAAATCTGTTTCATGTTTATGGGTGACCTTATTCACTGGAATCTAGGCTGTGGATGGGGATAACATCTCATGATTCCATGTTCCAGACTGAAGGATTAATGGCTTTACGGGCCAAGTTCTTCTGATGTTGGATGGTGGAAATTCAAGAGAATTGGGGAAATTTGCCATGCCTTTAAAAGCCTCTGCTTAGAATGGTATACTGTCACTTCTTCTATATTCATTTCATTGGTCAGAAAGCTGTGCCTCGCTCTCTGTAAGAGACACTGCACAGTCCTATATTCAAGAGTGTGAATCTATGCTTCTGTTGTACTGACTGGGTGAAAGGTTGGAGAAAATTATGAACCTGCATAACTACAATTCTGGGTTTTTAACTGTATAGGTTATGTAAACCTTTTCATTTGTCAGGTTGTTTACAAAAAGTGATCAGTTTTCTTAAGCAGATATTCAATTAAAATTTGTCTTCTTCAAACTAACCTTATTAAATATATGTGTGATAGTACAGGATTTAAAAAATAATGACTAGCGACTCTACCTCGTTAATAATTCACCTCTGCATGATGTTTTGCAGTTTATGAAGTATTTTCATATTTTTAAAATTTGATGACAAATAAGTTAGGTGATGGGATCCTTATTTTACAGATGTGGAAATTAAAACGAAACCTTTGTGGCTTGGCAAGGCTACAAATAATAAGTTCCATTCCAGATTTTTGGAGACTTCAAATCCAGTCATCTTTCCATTACTCCATACTGGATCTTATGTTCCCATTCCCTCCTCTTTCCAAGCTTAAATAAATAAAAGGAATATTTCTGGAGCACTGCCAAAATCAAAGGAAGGTATCACTGTACTCTTTATATTCCAGCAAATTATATTATCTTCTATTCTGACCTATATATCTGGATTAATGCAAGAGTATCCCACGGGCTAAACCTAAGTAGTATTTATTCATTATCATTCCAGAAGGATGAGTTTGTTTCCTGTGTAGTTTAGCAGAAAACATGTATTCAATTTCATTATGTATTTCAAAAGTATAAGAGAAATTACTGTGGTATACCAGTGCTTTTCAAATTAGTTCCAATGTAGCTGCCTCAGATGATAATAGTTTATGTATTTGAGGTTCTGTGTATGAATTTATTTGGGACAAGAAATTGGAGGGAATTTCTATTGCAAGGAGTAAATTTGAAAAATCACTGTCTATACCAAGTACAGTTAGGATGGCAATGTTATTATATCTTCATAAAATTCCTTCATTAGAAAATGTTTTCCACGAACTCACTAATATATTACAACAGTTGGATTATAAGGAACATTCTTGTGAAAAAAATCCATGTTTGGTATTGAATAATATAACTTGTTTACTTGCTTTTTGCTCTCACTCTTGCAACAAAGCCTTTAGCACGTAATGAAAATCTGATCTGACTTCTTAGCAGTGGATTTCTACTTTTTTCTTGGATAGAATTCCATATTCTCAAATCTGTAGGCTTTTCTGGTGCTTTATTCCATTTCTCTGTTTTATGTTGTCTTTCATGATGTGCAAAATTTATTCCTTTATCCCCATATCTCCCTGTTTGTTCTGACTTCTTTCATAGTGAAAATAAAAATTAATAGACAATGATAAATTGAATCTTTCAGAAGGCTAGATGATACTTAAAATTCTATTGTTGGAAAATTAATTTATAACCAGCTCATTGTTCTTGCTACTTTGTCTGATAATAGTGCAAAATTACTCTCTGTATTTCTTTCTAGATGTCACCAGTTTAATTTTGGGGGGGCCTTTTCCCCTTACTATTGCAGCTAGCTTTTTTATATGAGCCATTGCTATGGCGAGTGGTAATTTTATTTGTTTTAATAAAGTTAGTGTATTTAATCAATATTTTTCCCTCTTTTGAAGACTGTGAACCAGAAGAGCTGACTGACTGGTCTATGGATGAAAAATGTTCATTTTGTAACCTACAGAGAGAAGCAGTCAGTGTAAGTTTTAGTGCTAATGAAATTATGTCTAAACTAATTGCACAATTGTAACACAATTTTTTAAACTTAATTTGTTCTGAGAATTTGTGACTTACAGTGAAATTTAAATACTTGATTTTGGTAATGAGAAGAATATTTTAAAGTCTTATGTTAGAAGTCTAACATTTAGCTTAACTTGCAGGTAAAAATCCCAACAACATTCTCATCTTTTTTGCTCATTTCACATTTCTTTCTTAAAGCTCTTTGACTCATAAAGTTCAGTTCAGATCTGTTTTGTATTTAGGTAGACACGGGTGAGCCGAGTTTGGTCTGAGACCACCCTGTAGTCTGATTTCTTAGGAATCAGTGGTTGGAGGATAATGTAGTACTACGTTTTAGCCTTTTACTTTCTCATGAAGTCTTTTGGATATCATAATTATCTCCTGTGAAATGATTAATTATTAGTTTCTACTGTAAACAGGGCATAAAATAGACAAGCAGCATCTTCTTGCATGGTGGGAAGTCCTAATTCTTTATGTACTGTTGTGGGAAGGGCTGAGAAGAAATGGGAATTTGAGAACTTGCACCCATTTTGGTCAGATTAGTGGATAAACATATCTGCTTTGTTCTTAAAACTCTCATTACTGGCATGCTATATAGTGAGTTTATTTAACAATATATTTTATCTGCCCCCACCCCCTTTTTGACAATAGTTTTGCTAAGGAATAAGGCTAGTTTGTCCCTCTATCAAAGATAAATTTCTTTTTTCCCGACTCCTTTCTCAAATCTTATGTTCTGTATATAATTTGACATATTTAAAAGATAAAAAAATAAACAGAATTTTTTTGCCATTTTAAATGGAGCCCCATGTTTAAATAAAAAGTGATTTTTTTATGTTGTTTTCTTCTAATTTTAGGATTGTATACCATCTCTTGATTCTTCACAGTCGACACCAACAGAGGAACTATCATCTCAGGGCCAGTCCAACACTGAAAAGATTGAATGCCAAGCAGAAAATTACCTAAATGCACTCTTTCGAAAGAAAGGTAATATTGATATACTTTGTCATTTAAAATTTGCAATAGACATCTAAAATGTTTGAATTTTCTCTCACACAAGTTTTTAATATGTCAATCTCTACTCCATTCTTGATTATTTCCTTCTTTGTCCTTAGTTTTTCTTCATATTTTTAGGGACATTAGGATTTGCAATCACTGTAGAGCTGTCTTCTATTAGGCTTTCCTTTTCACCATTCTATTCTCAAATCTCTCCCTGACTTTATTTTCTTAATCTACTATAGGCAGAAGAAAATTTTATATGCTTCTGGTCTTCCTTATTTTGTTTCTGACTTCAAAAGTTCTTTTGTGTTCAATAAGTGATAGATATAATATATTGCAAAGCTGTTTTTAGAAATGTAACAGTTAAATCATTATCAGCCAGGTCGGTAGTATATTTGCTGGCTTGAGATTTCAGTGTTTCTTTGATAGCTTGAATGTGCTTACTTGACATTACAATGTCAGTGTTGTTCTTTGCTTCCTGTCTATCTAAACATTAAATCCAAATTAGGGCTGTTTTCACTTGTTTTCTTGCTTTGATACACATGTATCAGGCAGAAGTTATTTTTATATCTTAAGTTACTTGAGAAAAATACAGAAATATAGACCCTTCCATTTTTTGTTCTTGGCCATTTGCGCAGTAGTAAAGTGTCTTAATTTTTATCACATAGACCTTTGGAATAAGTCATGGTGCAGGGGGAATGAAGGATGGTGGTGGGAGGATCACTGTACCTCCCAGCTTCCTGAGATTGGGGAAAACATTACTGTATTTTCATCTAAGTATTGATAGTGCTTTTACTCCTCTTTTGAATTAGGTAACATCAGATATTTTCTGTTAAAACAGATGACTTACAGGTTTTAATCTATAATGTTGAATATAGTCTTCACCTTTGAGAAAGGAAGCTTTTGTTTAGTCTTACTGTTACGAGTTCTTTTATGTGTTGAAATATGAAAATCCTCTGATGAGAAGAACCATTAGTATATTAAAAGGCCTAAAGTTAAGAACTATATATTTTTTTAAGTGCAGGGGACTGAAAATCTTTTCCTGTGTGTTACCAAAGTACTTAGTATTGAGAAATTGGCAGTATCTTTAAAAAACAAATTGTTTTCTTAAAATTTTCTTTATGAACCAATATAAAAATTATTTACATGATTTCTTTAAGAATTTTATATTAACTTAGAAAATTTTATTCTGTCTTTATATTTACATTTATAAGAATTATGTTATCAGACTTACATCACTAAGAGAGCTGGAGAAAATGTATGCATTTACACACATGCATGCAGTAAGTTTCACTCACCTTAGAACTTACTCAGTCGCCGCCTCCTTTGAATAATTTGTAATGGTAGTAGGTAGAAATTAATCAATAATAATGACTTTTAGTATTTGATAGTATGGAGTTAGCCTGTGCTCCATTGCCCTGTTAAGAGTAATCAGTAAAAACTTGGTACTATTTCAGCTGATTCAAGCATCTGGGTCTCCAAGAGGTCTCCTACCAATGGTTGGGTGAGTGTTCATGGATATTTAGTGACCTCTCCATTTGGGGATTTTTTTGGTTTTCTTCAAGATCTTTGAAGGATCACAGAGTTTTTAAATGAAAGATTCTTATTAGTAGTATTTTTGCTTTACTTCAGGTCTTCAGTATTTTTGTCTTTGTTAATTTCTTTATTTGTAGTCCCTCATCACTTTCCAGATTTAATTAAACATAAGGACTTCTCTACTTGTTTACTTGGTTTTGTTTCTGTTGTTTGTTTTTAATTTCTTTGAATGAAATCATTTTCGGAGCAGGATGAGACTAGAAGATAATAACAGTATCTTTTAAATGGTTTTAACTCCTTTGTTTGTGTATTTGTTTATTTATTTAGTAAGTTCTTTTAACTTTACTTTGAAATAAAAGGCAAAAAATGTGTTTTTAAAGATAGGAAATTCCGAGTATTCGGAAGCAAATAAAATGCTAATAAAGCATCTTGTTAGTGAAGTTTTTATTTGATTCCTGAAAATTTCTCAAACTTGGTCATTTATAGGAGTGCTGCATATTAATAGCGTTAGTATTACTGATACTTTAAATCTGTTGCTTAGTTTGAGGAGCATAAGCATGTGATCATCTTGCCAAAACGTAGAGAAATCTTCTAATATCCCTATTGTAGCTTGTTTATTATCTTTCTTAACTATAGTTTTATGGAAGTTGATGATGTAAGCTGCTGTTATTGAGAACTCACACTTAGGATAATTAAGATGGTTGATGTCATCAATTATGATTGAACACTAAGTCCGTTTTGTGACTTACCTCATTTAATCTCAAAACACTGTTAAGAGATAGGTACTCTTGTTATCGCTTTAACAGACTGAGATAATGAAGCTCAGAGAAGTTTTGTGTTGTGGACGTTTGAATCCTTGGAAGGAATTTTAAAAGGTCAAAGATTTTCTATGTGAGGAACACTTAGATTCTAAGTATTAAGTAGAAAATCATTCCTGTTTTCTACTACTTAGCAGCCTAGAATTAGTATTATTTTAATTGAATTAGGCAGGCTAGACAGGACCTATGAGACATACAGAGCATTCCATCTTTGCTTTATATGAACATGAACAGCTTTAGTGATTAGTTCCCTTATAGTATTTAATAATTGGAGAAAACTTATTACTTAATCTAAATACAGTTTGGACTATCCCTTATAATTAGAAGCCAGTCAAAAATACTCTTGTAGGGTTGAGTAAGTACAGTCAGGGGAGTGGATATTTTAGTGCAGAGATGAACTTTTAACTAATTTTATATATTCTTTACTTTAGAAATGTTTCAAAATTGAGTTCCTTCTAGAGGTTAACCTAGACAATTGTCTAGAATGCTAGAGTAGAATGAAACCTCCATGATAGTAGGGACTTCTGTTTTGTTAATTGCAGAATCCTCAGTATCTGGAATAGTACTTGTCACATCTTAGATCTTCAGTAAGTATTTTTGAATGAATAAATGAGTACTAAGATAAACTGTCCATATATCTTCCAGTTTCTCTACATATTCAGTGGTATTAGTACTTATTTGTTTTATTTGAAGAAGAAAATTATTTAGCGTGTATGTATTGTTTATCTTTTCCTACTTTGTACTTAAGTATATTGCTGTGTATAGCCTGAATATCAGTCAGTTTATTTGTTTTGAAATGTGGGTAAACATAGGCATATAGATATAAAATGCCTTTTTTGAAGCTGTCCCCGTAGGATATGAACTAAACTGTTTTGACTTTGGCTTCACATTCTCTGATCACCTGAAGCAGTGTAAATCACTGGCTTACGATTCAGGAAGATATCTCATCTTTTATTTTTCAGTTAAAGAAGGCTACTTGACTAAATTGGACAGATAGTATGCACGTTGTAGCTGAATGAATCATACTGCTAAGTGTATATAACAAAATAAAGCCTTCCTTCATCAAAATATAATGTTTTTCCTACTTTATCTTTTACCCCCCACACACACATTGAGCATTCATGTAACTACTATTCTGGCCTTTCCTTTTCGAAGACCTTGGTATATAGTTGAAAGCTGCTATTAACCAACCTTTCCCCCTTAAATTAATTGTTAGCTAGGTTTTATATAAAGTTTTTCATGGCTCTTTTGAACACAGATCCTTTTCCTTTTAAACTTTTAATTTTTAAGCTCTATAATACTGCATGAAATAAATATTAATACTGCTTATTAATTAATTGGATTATGACTGATACTAAAAACGTTTGACTTCTTAGAAACAGGAGTGTTAAGATTGCTTTTCTCTAAATGCAGGTATCCTAGAATGACTATGTAAATTTGACCTGATTCATTCAGGCCCTAAGCATTTCTTATACAAATGTGCCTTTGTGATAACACGTGGTCATACATTGACTTTTTCTTTATATGTGGGCTGCCTTTTTAGAACTCTTAGGGAACTGTATGTTAGTGTCATAAAATAATCCACATACCATTATGAGCCACAATCCAGAGGTATCCTTGAAAAGATTTTTCTTATTTTGCCATGTAGAGGATATGAATAAAATTCTAAGAACACACTTAAAATTATAACTATTTAAGATTTTAAGCATTTCT